>NW_028301553.1:26652500-26920000 GCF_042242905.1 Orbicella faveolata
TTCACTATCAGCTCGAAATGTTTTTATATGGTATTTTGTTGGTTCGGCTGCATGTTCATCGCATTCCACTGTTATGTACCGCAAGAGTACGTCTCTGAGCATACCATGGACTTCGTCGTCTATCGATTCATTGGTGGGTGATATTGTGTATGGAGGCTTCTCAATCCAGCCTATTATCAGATCTTTCCCTGGCATGCGTAGCTTGTCCTCGTCGACTCCGTCTTCATTGCCAGGGGTGGACTCGTTTCCAATCGCTGAAGTAGCTCGCAGGTGAATAACACAAAGACAAATGACAATCACTGAAAGAATATTTATCCAAGAGCTCATTGTCGCCCTATATATGGAAGAAGAAAAGGGAAAAAGATATCAACTGATGACATCTCACGGCTGGAGATTTGACATACTACCATGGCTGTCCATACATGTAGTAAGAGACATGAAATGCACGAAGACATGTAGGATGTCTTAAGTATCAACTTCTCAAGAAAATGCAAAACTAACAGGTGTATAATTTCTATTTACAAGGCTAACAAAGTTAAAAGTGAATAACACACCGACCATTTTCGACACCTGAGGTCATCTTCAGGGTAAGTGAGGACTTACCCTGAGACTTACCCCTACGTACCCTGAAGATGACCTACTGTCGAAAACGTTCGGTGTGTTTTTTACTTTTAACTTTTTTAGCCTCAGTTGTAAATAGACAATATTTTAAAATCAAAGCGAATATTATGGACATAACAGCTATATGCTGTTATCAAAATTCTGAAACAGTACCTCTCGATGGTAGCGTCCACGTCATCCCTCTCATGGCCCCTTGTCCGTCCAAGGGGTTATGATAAATAAAGAACCATATTATTTATTACTGACTAGATCTCAGCATCAATCTTCATAAATGGCAGACCACTTTACTTTTCTTAACAGAAAATGCTGATTGGACAACATAGCAGTTTAGCTTTAATAAACAACATATCCACGTATGGAACAGCTTTATTAATATATACATATATGTTATTTGCTGGTTGGGAGGTCCGTATGGTGAAAAACTGTGACCGAGATCTTGAAAATGCTGCCCGTAGGCCGAAGGCAGCATTTTCAAGCCCGAGGTCACAGTTTTTCACTATACGGACCGACCCTAGGCCGGCAAATAACATGTTTATATTTTCCCTGCAGTAAATTGGTTTTCCCGATTACAAATGGGTTTGTTTACGCGGCTCTTGTCATTGAATCGGCTTGCGCACCGTCTACGATTTGTACAAAATCTAGTCAACGAGCGAGTAACTCAGATAGTAGACAAAGATGTATTAAAGAACAGATTTTTTTCGAACTACTTTATGTTAGTTACATTTATTTCAACAGTTATGTTCTTCAAAATTGATTTTGCGGTTTGAAATTTCGTCGGAAGTTTGAAGTTTTACCACAAAAACAATTCCTGTCAGTCGTTGCTTTTAAAATCACTTGAAATCAGACTACCGTAAATTGAATAATAGAAAGCGAGGAAATTTGTTAAGTGTATTCCACAGAAATTCTTCTGAATACGGCAACGATCAGAGAGGTAAACTAGACTGAAATTGACTCAAATTTTACGGCGAGAGAAACACAGGATTACGCGCCATTACAGCGCCAAGCTACAAGCAACCAAGCAAACTCTCACAACTTCAAAACACTCAATTGAATTTATTTACAGTGACTTTCCTTGCCATTTTAAAGTGAACAGAGATAAACTTGCGTTGACTAATCGTCGATGGATGTGTAAAAAAGGCAAAAGATTGACGATTACCGCTAACTTTTAGGAGCGAAATTTAGGTAGCGGGAAAAAAATCCGGCTCGTGGGCCGTATCGTAAAAAGCTGGACCGGTCACATGGTTATTATTAGCCAGTCAAATTCAAGGATTTAGGATTCCGGCCCGCTCAGATGCTTGAGAAAAAAATAAAATGCATTGTTTACTCCATACTGTTTACAAAATTCCCACCTTTTTCTTTTCCATCTTAAGACGACAGTATGACGTGGACTTTGACCACTTTCAAAATATCTCGGATGACCGTCAGCGCGTTTTGAGTTTTTTCGTACTAAGCTCGAGATTAAATTATCTAATTGTTTTAGCTGAATTCTGACCAAATTTCCTTTAAATAACGATTTCCAATCATTTCTCAACACGGTATTAAATTTCATGCTTTAGCAGAATAAAGCGGATTGAACTGTTATTTGAAACTGGCAAATGTGCATCCTTCCTCATTGTTCTTTGAAAATTTTGGGGTTGTAAAGTCGCTTAACGACCAGTTTCCTTTCTTTAGGGTTCTTGAGAATTAAGTTATCTAGTATTATTTCTTCATCATTTAATTTCCAAGGGGCCACTATCAGACCGATAGTTCCGAGACCTAAATACTTTATTGTCTTTCTTGTTCACCACTATATTTTCTCCCGCGTGCCAGTGCAAAAATCATAGTGAATTTTTATTCATTATTTTTTTCAATATAAGGCTAGGCGTGAAAGCCTAACGTAAAATTTGAAAACGAAGACAGACGAAAACAAGTTCGCATTACCTCGCGGAAAAATCATAGAGAAATTATGATAAATTTTGAAACTCGACTTTGCTGTTCGTAGACAGTGCAAAATTCAATTTTTAAGAAAATTATGTAGTTTACAGCAGATTAAGCGACAAACACGGCAATTTCTGATCATGTTGCATGCCCATGGGTCGATACAGAAATTCTAATGAGTTAACAAAGCAAACCTTATTTTGTTAACCTATTACTCTGATTATTGAGGATATTTAAACCCAAAAGTACTGAATGAGTAAAAATGCCTCCTTCTGTTAAAAAATGGTCGAAACAAATTAGTCTTTTGAGGAAACTTATTACCATATTAATTGCTTGAGGTTATTTACATTTTGTTAAGTAACATTCACATCACACATGACTAACTAGTTGTTTAAAGATGCACATAAGCATTATAAAGTGGAGAGGCGGCTTTGTCAGATGTCTATTTTAATCGTAGCAAAATTCGTTAATCTAGCAGCCATGCAAAGTATCCATACAGCTCTCGTTCATGTTCGTTTTGACAGCTACTTCAATTTTGCGCCTTGAATTAGTTGTGTAAAGGCCGAATGCGGTGAGATAGAGATAACACAAAAGCTGACTAAACACCTGCCAAATACACTGGTGAAAGTCTTAGCTCCTTATATTGACATGAATAATATTATCAATTTAAAACGAGTGTTACCAGGTTTGACCTTTTTTTTTTTTTTTTTCTTTTTTCACTTCCTAACTACTCTAAAAGGGAATAATAAGTGAGTCTTTGATAGGGATGCATATTCATCCGGAGGATTTGTGATACTTCACAAATCATTATTGCTGTTTATAAAACAGGTCACAAATAAATAAAACATAAAACACTTTCCTTCCAAAGAAAAGCTGCTGTATAATACGCGAGACTTAATTAATTTTACGTACCAGACCTTATGCCGACTCCGAATATAACTCTGTAAATTTTTCAAATGAATGACAGGAAATGGAGTATTTGTTTTCCCACTTACCGAACACAAGTTAAGCGACGCTCGGTCACTCATAAAATGTGCTAGCCTGGTCACAATACGCGTGCATCTTGGCTGGCATTGAGTTAGATTCCTAAGTTGAATTGTGGACACTTGTAAAGCTTAAATGACTTTCTTTTGGAACTTACTTCAAACGTTTCGTGCCCTCTGGGTCGGTATGAGAATCAACACGTAGAACGGAAATGGAAATTCTTCTGTTTTCGAATGACCCCCGATCATTCATTCACCTTAAGTGCGCATCGGTGTAACGCGATTATCGGTGTGAAAGTCACAAAATCAAGTTTTGTTTATCACAAGAAGCCACCTGCAAGCTAAACTAGCTCCTATTGGAACACCATTTAATGCAATAAATTAATATTTTACAAGAGAGCTCCATAATATTTTCTTTCTTTTGTGGATTTCGGATCTTACATAGGAGTCTGGGATTTTCTTTTTTTACCGAGAAAATTGAGTCCGTTGGAGTGGGAATCACAAACAAATGTTGGACAAAACATAGGCCAGGAAACAGGGTTGTGAAAAATTTGGGCTGAATCCTCTCAAAGAACAGATTTGTATGCCTAATCTAAATTCCTTTGGCTATCACATTACAGGTAGTGGGGAATGATGTCCTTCAGAAACCACTCCAGATGCTATTTAGTAAAAAGAAAAAAAGTCCTGACCTTTATGTTTCCTCCGTTCTTGAACGTCGTTACTGGGTAGCAAACACTGCATTTTATTACACCGTAGGCAGCACAAAAAGATTTTATCAAGAGAAAATTCATTTTCTCTTGATTTTATGAAATGTTCTAGCTTGATGTCGATCCCAGGCTGACCCTTTTGCAAGACGGGCATTGACGCTAAGTCGAAAGTAGGGATGCTACCCAGACTGCACAATAGTACAAAGGCCACATTTTTGTCGTTCTAGCTCTGTTACTAGGAACCTAAAGCAGTGACGATGGCGACGCCGCTAAGGATGACGCATAGTAAAACAGGGATTTACAATCTACCTTTGAATTTCGCAATTATCTAGATATCAGTGTTCAGTCCGCCTATCGTCTCAGAACTTGCTCAAGCTTGATATATAATGCCAGCGTTGAATTTCAAATAAAATACGAAAAACTAGCCTCCGTCGTTCACCTTCTCAAAAATAGGCAGAAATTTGTCATTTCACGTTGTTGTTTTGAAGGGGACGCCTGAAATGTACAAAGGTTTATAACGCACGTGCACCGCCTTTGTTTTGCTCATTAAATCTCTTGTTTGGTGACGTTCTCGTTGCCGTTGCCGTCGTGGTTTGCTTAAGGTACTTAATATAAGGGATCTTACGCAAAACACGACGGCAACGGCAACGAGAACGTCACCAAACAAAAGATTTAATGAGCAGAACAATATCTGTGAACGTGCGTTATAATTCTTGGCACATTTCTTTGCCGTCCTCTGCCAAACAACAACGTGAAATGACCAAATTCTGCGTTGTCTGGAGAACGTGGACCACAACGGCTAATTTTTCGTATATCTATTTGGAACTGAACGCATTCGTGGCATATTCAACAAGGGCAAGTTTTAATACCGTCAGACACACTGGATAGTTCCAAATAAATACGAAATTCCAAAGTAAAATAGAAACACATTTTTTTTTACTAGGCGTCGCCCTTGCCGTCGCCGTCGTATATGCGTAAGGTACGGTGGCTTAGAAGGGTCATCGAAAGTATCTCTTTTTTTTTTTTGTTTCGACACTTAATAACTGTCGATCGACACTTATAACTGTTGAAAAGGATAACTGTCGATCGACACTTATAACTGTCGATCGACACTTATAACTGTCCATCGACACATGTAACTGTCATCGCCACCTATAACTGTCCATCGACACTTATAACTAGCGATCGACAGTAATATCCTTTTCGACAGTTATATTTACCGACAGTTATAACTATATGATAGACAGTTATAATTGTCGATAGACTCTTATAACTGTCAAATAGCAAAAAAGAATAGGTAATTTCGATGGCCCTTCAAAGCCACCGTAGTAAGGTCCCTATAACCTGCCTGCAGACGACTACTATTTCCTTGAAAACAAAGTTGATGAACAAAAAAAATATAAATAAATAAATAAAAATAAATAAATAAATAAATAAATAAATAAACAAACTAACATATTCCCGGTCTCACTGTCATAAACAAAAGAGTAAACGTCTGTACGCAAGCATGGGCTTTGATGAGGTTCGAACTTTTAGTTTGAGATGCAGTCGTTCCATTTTACTACGTCAAGTCATGTCTCGATTGAGCAAATCTGATAACAGATGATGTAGCAAGAAAGACAAAACTTACAATTATGAATATAAACATCTTTCGGTTATCATATTGGGTAGCAAATTTCAGCATATGTGGTCTGAGTCAGGGCTGCGCCAGTGCTTAGAAACTAAGCTAGCTCGTCGACAGCATGCTCTGGTTACATATACTGAAAGAAATTATTTTTTTATACAGCGGAGGCGAGTTGTGAAAGAAGCAGTCATCGACCGGATTTGCGACTATTAACATCCTCCAAATCTTTGGAAAGTAAAATATGTCGCAACAAATTTTGAAAGAATTTGAAAGGCAACCTTCAAAAGCAGCTTTTTTTATTTTGATTATTTTCTTTTTAAACTGTAGTCCAGACATACACTGATTGTTTAAATACTTACTAGCGAGTTTAAACATTCTGTTTCTGAGAAATGCTGTGCACCAGTAATTCTAGCAACTTGCGACAATACTTTACGGTAAAACCCTGTTCTTACAACGACATGAAGCACAGAAAACGTTCTGCTAAGTCTCAGAACTTACTGAAAAGATCTTAAATGAAAACGAAGCTCTGCAGGAACGGGGTTATTATTACAAAAAGTTAAGCCTTTGCTTGTAGCTAAATCTAAACAGCCTTTTGTAACAAATACACCTTATTCCAAAATGGCCGCCATTTTAGAATTCTTTTGTTTACTTGCAAATTAGCCCTTGTTACCTCGTTGTTAAACTCGAAATTCAAAAGAATATTTTCCCTTAAATGAGGCAACAAGGGCTAATTTGCAAGTAAACAAAAGAATACTAAAATTGCGGCCATTTTGGAATAAGGTGTATACTAAGAAACCGTTTGCTGTTGAAAACGGTTAGTTCCGAAAGATCACACATTTACAATCCATTAAACAGTAAAGTGGTAACATTTGGAAGACGACAAACAATTGAAGCATCGAAATGATAAAATGAAACTTTCAAGTCACCAAGTTTGAATTCTTACATCTCACTACCATAAATTATTGATGGTATTTTAATCTTGAAACTTGGAGTTCCAGTTTGTCGAACTGTTCTTGGGTTTGTCGAAGGAGCTGTCTTGCCACTTTAATGTCGTCATTGATTGTATCTGATGTCATTCCTTCATTAACTGCCGCAACTCCTAACGAGAAAGATTGAAAAAAGTTGTTTTTTATTAGACTGGACTCTCAGTCGCACATGTGAGTAGGGAGAGAACGGAAGTCATTTTCCCTTGATTTGAGCTGCACACCACATTATAATTATGATGCTCACCTAATACTTTCGTTCGTTGGGCCCTTCTCTTCTGTCTAAATAGGATGTTCGATAATGTTCCAATCAGCAGCAATCCAGCCAATACCCCAAGCGAAATGTACAAGAACATTTTTATAAAGGGAGAGGACTCGTCAAACAGGTTGACGTTTTTGGAAGGCTTCAGCTTAGTAAGCTAAAGGAGAAAAGGAAAACAAGAAAACCACCGCATAAATAACAGAGCCGCCTAGAGATAAATATCGCTTTGAAAGGAGATTTAGGAAAGTCATCAATACTTAGTACTTATTAACTGAGTCAGGTCTTAACGAACGAACGCTCAAGGTTAAAATAAGTTGTTTATTATATGGCTATTTGCTTTGTTTTTGCAGGTCGGTAATTGGCCCGGGGGCATTACGGAAGAGTAATGCCCTAGAATTGGTCAATCAGAGAGCGCGTTATATCGGCTACAAACACAAGCCATACAATAATTTTGCTTACTGACTCGCTATCAATTACTGCAAAGGGCACTCAAATTTTATAAGCAATACTTCGCATAGGACTATAAAATTCCGCAACTCTTCTGTTTGCACCATTGTGGTTATTCACTATCCAGTAAACACATGTCCTCTTAGAGAGCTGTTGGTTTTTTCCAGTTCTAGTAAAGATCGATATATGGTTCGTTGCAGTGCAGGTTAACTGCACTGTGCGATTGCGTTGTGTAAATCAGGGGAAATCTGAGAAGGAGAACCATATTATAGGTCACCTAAGACCTTAATTAATGTTCAATTTTATAACTTGAAACGTTACCTTATACGTAGCAGTTATGGTTTGAACCGAACTCCAAATACTTGCACGGTGATAATTCAATAAACACTCTGCAAGATCCTCTCTATTTCTGTTAAAGAGAATTCCAACGTCTCTTTGAAGCTCTAACTTTTTGACTGTGTGAAGCGATTGCAGTTGGTTTCTTGACTGGTAATAGGAAGCTGCATAATGATCCAATAACATCCCATCGACCTGTTTTGATTTGACAGCCTGAATCATGTCGTCGATTCTGTGGTACACTAAATAAAGAGGAAGATATATGGACAGTGTTTAAAACACCGAGCTGAAATGTGTCTGAAATCCAAAAAAAGAGAAATATGTTGGCTCCTTCGACTGACATTTACAAAACAAGCACCGGGGTGCTACATATACTCTTTTTAAAATAAGGAGATTGTTTTTCCGGTCCAGGCCGAATATTCTTATTTTCTGACGATTTGAGGCTGAAGATATTCTTGAGCATATTCTTAGATTATAGCGTATGATATTTCCGGTCCGTTTTATTGACTTTGGCGTAATTTTGGAGCCAGACTGCAAGCAATAAAGCCTTATCGATGACACACATATCTTCTTGGAGAATATTTATATTAGAGTCGAACTTACGGCTAGTGCTGTTTTTTGTTTTATTTTGGGTAGTTTTGCTGTTAGGGAAAAAAATATTTTTTACGGCATAGTTAAAAACATATAACCGTATAGTATTGCATTTGTAAATTTTCAACACCATGTTCATGGGTTCCTATCAACACACAAAGTTTTTTTTTTTTTCTTTTCAAAATTTCAGCCTCAGGTTTTTTCTTAAAATAATTATTCTAAAAATTTTGCAAATCTGAGCCTTGACATTCTATAAAATATATTCCTATAGAAAAACAATAACAAAAAAGAGTGTATAAGAACTTCTATTTTTGATCCTATTTTTTTTATCTTCTTTTGCAAGTCCTTGTACTCATACTTAACCTGTGGGACTAGCATCTTCTTCAAGTGCATGTTGGTACTCTGTTCCATTGCCTAACACTGCAACCTAATGGGAATTCCCACAGGAATATTTCTATGAGAATAAATACTAAAAAATGCAATAAGTTTAATGCAGACATATATAGGATACTTACAACATTGTCATTTTAAACGATTAAAATTGTTAATAGATTACATAAATCGCCTACAAAAAGCAGAACAAGAAGACACACACAAACGTTCGCCCTCTAGCATCCTGGTCAAAGTTATTCCATTCACACATAAAACCAACATTTTGTGAGCGATATTTAACGTTGTTAAAGTACAATTTATTTTTCTCTACCTTGATGATCAGAACTCGCTATTCCTTGTGAACACAATTCCATTCTTGAATGGCCCGTTTTCACACTAGAGACGGATAATCCGTCTACGACGGGTTATCCGTTCATTACAGATAATTCGTCTTAGTGTGAAAACGGAACGGTGCTCATTTTAGACGGATAATCCGTTTATTTTTATCCGTCCGATTATCCGTCTATGTAGATCGGGATAATCGAAAGGATATAAATAGACGGATAATCCGTCCAGACGGATTATCCGTCTCTAGTGTGAAAACGGCCAATGTACCGGGTCATAATTGAAAGCATTCATGAGGTACAAACGTCCAAGGCCAACATTTCCTTAATTTAAACAATAGAGATCTGAGATGTTCGAAATCTGGCCGATAGTTCGTGCACAATTGGCTCTCGAGCTACATTTCTGTACACACAGAAAAAGGACAAAACTGAAATCAAATTGCAAGTTGGCACAATTGGATAGACCCACCTTTAAACCAACGAGGCTACTTGGTTCCAGTTGTAAAGAGAGAGCGGTCAGAGCGGAGGTAATGTTCGCTGTAAAAATCGCCATGATAATGAGGCCTAACAGGATCCAGATGATGGAAAAAACTCGAGCTACGACAGACTTTGGAGATTTGTCGCCATACCTGATGCATCAGTAAGCAATCAGTGAATAATTTATACAGTACAAGTTAGCGAAACCATGACGAAAGCACAAATAGTATTTTAAAATTACTTGTACAAGTGCAGACATTTATTTTGTTAGTAATAGTTAATGATCTAGGTCTATTTTCCCTATACTTAGCGGGGAATAAAATAAAGCAGAGAGCTTTTGTCGAAATGAACGCTGTGTAAACTGAGCTATAAGCAGTGAATAGGTCGCTGGATGTCCAGCCACTCGGCTTGATTGATTCAATGATGATATGTTGCACAGCGCTCGAAGTGGCAGGATTTGAACGAATACAGGACCGACCAAAGAACTCAAGCAACCAAATTCTGTGTCAATCAAAAGATTAAAAGTACTGTTGTTCATAGTTTGTAATGGTCCATCTTTTTAAGTGGCGGATCCCAAGCCTTTAAGTTTAACCATCTCAATGATGTTAAGAAACCACCCCTCAATGAGCTGATCTATGACGTACAGTTACTAAGATAATGCTGACTTCATTAAAAGATAGCAATACGGTGAGCAAAAGGTTTTCCTACCCTACTGTGGTCATAGAAATGAAGGACCACCAGAATCCATCCCAAGAGCCTCTGATAAATGAACGAGGAAACTCTTCACTATTCCAATACGTGTCCTGTTTGTGTCAATTAAAGCAATTTACTGTCATGTGTTCTTGCACAGATGAAGTTTTAATACTGACCACTGATAAAGGGTGGTAACACAGGTGGAAGCGTGGTGGATTGGTTAAAGACCGGACACACGGTGTAACATTGCGCGCAATATTACCCGTGATGGCTAAACTGCACTGTGTATACCCCCCCCCCCGACAAAAATAATACTAATAAAAAAAGGGTCGCATACAATGTTGCAGGCGTAAAATCTTGTTCTTTTTTCCCAACTAGAATAACAGTCCTCCTGGACAGCACAGACTTTCCACACAGACGTTTAGTCATGTTTTACATGCAATGAAATAGAGTCTGACGGCTACTTTGGAAGGGAACGTGCAATCCTACCTAAGCACCACTTGCAAATATCAAAACATATAATGCATCTTCTTGGCGCAATGAAGTATTTCAAACAAACCTTACCAGCGCCCACATAATGACTCCAGCAATCGCGGTGAGGATCAGAGTAACTGCGAGCAGTGGCCAAGATTTCAGAACGGCGTTCAAAACAATGTTGAGCCCTTTCGTCTCGTCCTCTGTTGTGATAAAATCAGTCCCAGGGTAATCAACGAGTTTTAGAAAGGGGAATTCAATGTACCGTCGGTTTATCGGCTCGAATACAGGAATAGCAAGATGGACTTTGTTTTGCCTCAGCATCTCGATCATGCCAAATTCGCTGTCAGCACGATTTGTTTTTGGGATGTATATTTTATGGATAGCACTGCCGCAGTCATAAGATATGTACCGAAAGAGTGCCTCTCGAATCATTCCATGGACACTGTTGTCTAATGATCCATTGGGAGGTAATGTTGCGTATGGAGGTCTCTCGAGCCAGGCAGTAAACAAATTTAAATAGCGGTACTTTTTTTCCTCCTCGCCTTCTTCTCCATCGCCAGATGTGGATGAGTCATCATTCGCCAAAATAACTTGGGACTGAACAGCAGCAAGTGTAATGAGAACAACCGACGACACTGTAAACCATTTACCCATCATCATTCTAAAGGACAAAACATGTTTAAGGTTTTAATTAACAGCGAATATTTAGTTCGTTTCAGGAAGAGTCGAAATAAAAACTATAATGTTAGGGTACGTATTTTTATGTGCAGCTGTCCTGCCTCGGACCAGAAATCGTTGAGATATACCTACCTAATGTTAAAGAATATTGTAGCATCCTAATTGGTGGAATTAACGTTGCGAAAAGAATCATTCAGCAACAAAAATAGTATCTTAGTTATGTTACCTTGGTAACCATACACCTGTCGTTGATATTCATTGTGATAATTGCTTGAATTATGCTCTTTCAAATAAAGGTGTAAAGGATAAAACAAAAACGGGATTTTCAAAGAATGACGAAAATTCATACTCGTTTAATCGCTGATACATGTTCAATTTCATTGACGTTTCTGCTCTCATGGAGTTCCAACCTATCAAATTTTTAATGTGAATCGACGGGAGATTTTCACATTGAGATAGATCTATTGACGACTCTGATGACTTTGTTTTATTTCAGCTCTGTGGTCCAGCGATGGACCAAACATTCAGGTCTAAATAATGACAAGAATGACACTTAATGTGCTAATGACATAGCGGAAAGTGGGAACCCGCATCAATTGCAGAAACTTAATACAAATGGAAAATATCCGAGTAACACCTGTTTACAGCGCCAGATGACTGGCTATAGTTCTATTAACTATGTTTTCACGCTATGATACGTCAAACAAAAGCTAGATAGAAATAGCTTGTTCGTTACGGCACAGTCCGTTCATGAAATGCCGCAATTGCAAAAAAAGAATGTTAAACCGGTATGAAATTCCCCATAAGCGCTATCAAATTACATCTTCTTCGTAAGAAATTGATAGGCCGATCACCATGGGATTTTCAAACAAACAGATATTACAGGCTCTGATGTCAGGCGAATAAAGTAACAACAAAAATCATTGGAAGAAAGAGTACCAGCTTTACTCAGCCCCTCTGTAGCTAATCATTTTCTCAGCATGGCTTACGATTTAATGTTTCCGTTTTCCAAAACTGTTTTATTTTTTTTTTCTAGGGACAAAATGGCTAAACTCACCAGATATACCTAGATTAAGGTGGCTATTATTAGAAGATAATAATGCAAAACTCTTTCAACTCCATTAAAAGTATATTTTTTCGCAAGTTAATACTCATAGTCGTTAAATCGTCGCATGCTAATAAGAAGTAACTTAAGTTTTATGCAGTCAAATTTGATCTACTGATAACTTGGAGCTGACGAAACCGAGGTACCTAAATTGTCTATCTCACAGAGAACTTGACTATGGTACTCTCTTGTTTCAAACGAATTAAAATATGAAATACGTTATAGAATGAGTCGAATAAGAATTAAAATTGTGAACTTAAAATATCCATACCTTAATTGTTGGAGCTGACAGCAGTCACTGGTTCGTACTTGTGTTTTATGAACACCTAAAATTAAAATGTGAGTATGAGGTGTGGTAAAACCAATTTGGCAGCGTCATAACAACTCTTGAAAGATGCATTAACATATTATACTTCTGCATTTTAATCAGTAATCATTATCGGCAAAAGAAACCTATTTATTTCCGATGAATAGCGGCTGATATATAAATGAAATGATCTAAGACATCAGGCTTGCAGGCTTGTTGTTGTGCTTAATGTTGTATTAAAAAGTTTCATTGCCTTGCTTTCTGTCCTTCTGATCTTCTTTACCGCTTTTGTATATTCCTGATCACTAACTAAGCTTTTATCGATTGCAGTCATTTCGGATGCCAGTCGATGAATGTTGCTAATTATCAGCACGAGTGAGTTAATATATTGCTTTTTCGGCAGAGTTAGTATTAACGATTCTTTATGCATTACGTCCATTAAGGTGGCTCACTAGAGTATTTATGAACACACTCTCTATAGAGCGCGAGTTAGAAAAGGAAACTTCAAGTCAAAGTCAAGGTTGTTCAGACGGTTTTGCCAATATTCTGTAATTTGTCATTCTTCTAAATATATTAGATTAGCTCTGACAGATTTTAACAAAAATATGGCATTTTATAGGAATTGTATCTGGTTACAACTGAGCCAGATTTTACTGAAAAAATTCACCGAAGGAAACGCGAGAAAATTCACTGTCAGTTTTGCTTTTTGTGCTCATGTTGACGTCATAAAAATCGAAATATACTGAAGTTTTCCTTGAGCGCGCGCAGATTACTTGAACTTTCGTCCTGTGCGCGCGGGCAATCGTAAAACTATAGGGAGCCATCTTAAGTATCAAATACTCGTATTCTATGATTACGAGACGAAAACAAAACATAGTGACGCTGATAACAAAGAGAATTTCCTTTCTAAGAGGGAAAACGTATTAGGTACATCTTGTTTTTCTGTCTTTCTCTTATTTTGTCTTTGCTTGTACTTTTTTTTTACTTTGCATTTTGTGAAACACAAAGAAAAACATCTAAAATGTAAGCGAATTTGCAAGCTTTTGAGTTGTTATTATTTTCCGCGTTCAGGCTGACGTAAGTAACCTTAAGGTGGCTGAACACAGTTTTTGATACCTGTGTTTCATTCACCTTTTTCTCTAAAACCCTTAATCCCTCGGTCGTCAAAAACGGCAGCAAGCAAGTTAACAACACAAATTTTGTTTTTTTGATGATTATGCTGACATATGTGCCATTGCCATGGCAACATGAATAAATATAAACAGACCTTTGAAATCGGTTTTGTTTATTTGCAGAAAATCTAGTAATTAGATTTTCTTTATAATTTGTATGCAACAAACTTGTAACGATTCTCACAAGTTAACACCATTTTGCTAATAATTTAACAGAGAGATCTTTAATTATCCCTTGTTGAAGGTTCACTGGAATATCTAGAATTTCCTTTGTTAAAGTTCAATTATTTTCAATACTCCAGTTACTTATTTCCTAAAGTGTTTTCGTGCCAAATTTCGTGAAATTCTAATGAGTGGTTCTCGAGAAATAGGCGTATTTCCGAGAGTGCAATTTTTCATTCAATCGCAATTTTTTGACTTACTACGCATGCGCTGCATTTAACTGGGTTCTTTCGGTAAGAAAGAAAAAGCTGATAATTGCTGCGTTCTTTGCATCGTTACTTTTTCTAACATATCTTTGTAATAGAAGAATAAAGCCATCAATACACTGCGTTCAATTATAGAGAAAAATAGCACAGATACTGCGGGTGTTGAGTAAATAAAATGATCTCTCTATTGACGGCATGTTTGCTTTTTTTGCAATTCTTGAGCGCGCGCTGAATTGCATCAGCAAAAGCGCGCGCGAAAACTGTGTTCAGCCACCTTAAGTGAAATTTCACCTCCTTAGCAACGCGCGCGAGCACGCGCATGAATCGGTTAATGGGTCCTTAAATCGGTTGATTCGAATGATGTCCTACTATATTTTCAGCGGATAACGTTCAAAGTCGTTGTGTTTAAATGAGAGGACTCTTCATTAATTTGCTGTAGGAATAAAAATACTCCAAAAAGCATTTCTTTACAGAATAGAAATTGTATTTGATGTCATCTCCGGCAAGAATGGTGTATATTTCAAATGTGCGGATGTTAAACTTTTGTGCAAGTTTCTTTGACGTTAATGAAAAAGGTCCACAAGATCCTGCAAAAATGAAAGCGTAACTCTGGAAGGCTGTGTTCGAAGTCTCCTTTTTTTTCAAATTCTCAAGAGACTTGAGACACTATCGGTTGTTTTGGTCCTTTTGGCCACATGCTTTGAATTTTCTTCGATTTTTACCCACATTCACTCTTAACGGGTGTCGAGGCTATAATAAACATCTGCCAACTTTATGTTTGTCTCACTACTGCGGCTGCCCATAACATGACATAATAATTGGCATGAAAATGCATGTGTAGATCTGTGTAGGCGATGGCACTTTAAAGAACCAGCTTCGACCAGTGTTCAATGTGACCAGGTTCTTCTCTGGTCGTCGTGCAGTGATATTGTTGAGATCAGCTGCCAGTTATTTCGCTGGTCTATTACTTCAGCTGCCATTACCACAGCTAAATCAAATGTCTAGCTCTACTGACGTCGAGCGCGGAACGAAGTCGAACATCGTAGCAAGTTAATCTTTCCTTGGCAGACAACCTCCGCTTGAACGTATCATTTCGCATTCAACGTAGCAATCGCAACTAAATAACCATGTAGATCAAACACGTAAATACCCGCCGCCTTCGCCAATTTACAAGAAAACTCCATGCAAAGGCTAAATGGGTTTGGCCTTGAGATCGCAAAGATAGAATTAAATTACACTCGGGAGATCCTTAATTTTTGTATTACAGAAAATGCTTCGGATGCATTGCTTTCCCGCAATGGCTCAAGATTGATTGTAGCACTTTAAGATGTGTTAAGCATCACCCTCCCAGGAAGATGCAAAACAAACAGGTATAAACGAAAAAAAAAAAAAAAAAACTAATAAAGTCCGAAAAACCCTCTGCATTTTAAGTTTGGAAAAAGGTACTCATTCTGCAATGTCGCTCAACAAAGCTCGAAAAGCACATAATTCTCTCTATAAGGAAGAATTTGACTTGAGATGAGTGTCAAAAAGCATAAAGTTTTGTGTCTCCAAACTTTTAATTTGGGCTCTTCGATAACTATCGCCAAGTTCATGATATATTTTGTGTCATTTTCAACAAAATGTGTTTTTCCTCATTTAATTAAACCCAGAATTTTCGAGTTAACCGGACGAAGAGGCCAAAGCAGGTTTAGTATTGTGTTTACTTTTTGTTAGCTGCGAAGAAAAAGACGATTGTCGTGTTGTTTCGGGAGGCCGGACAGCGCGATTTTGGCTGTCGTTCGCACTGCGGGCGTAAGCCACCGTATGTTAGGAAGTGCTACTTCTCACGAAAATCTTTTGCATAGCGTATGAGTTTCCTAACTAATTTTTTCCAAGCTTGCTGGCCGCTGTTGCGCGTGGTCAATCAGGACAATCATGATTGTATGAGATATAACTCAGAAGGCTCTTAGGTCCCTCGTTTTTTGAAAATGATCCATGCTCTCTCAACGATATACTTGCGAGTCCATTTATGGACCCGCAGGTATAGAGTTTTCGCTTGTAGCTATATACACGCTCCGATGCGGAGTGAGAAAGGCTTGTTTGCAAAGTGTTCTGCGGGCTACAACGTTCGACCACCTAATCTCAAACTCGTTCTAAGATATGGCTTTTACAGCTAAGAGCATCGTCCACTGACAATTAAAACAAAAGCAGCTGGGTTTGATAAGCATGAAGCATATTTCAATATTTAAAGCTATAGGGGGCAAAAGCGCATAATTTTCATTCTGGAGAGGATACGTTAGACTGATAAGTTTATAATTTTCCTTACCGTGAAAAACGTCCTGTTACTGACTTCGTTGTCGAATACAGTCCATAAAACTGTTTTATCAAATACACTCATTAACAGCGCTACTGAGGTTGTTAACTACTGATGAATTTTGACAGAAGTTATACGATTATATTTCGGTTATATTTATATTTCAATATTCCAGTTGCTGAATATGGTTCAATTAGAAGGGAACTGAATGACTGATAGCAATTAAGACGACATTGTTTAACAATTTCTTGAATTTACGCAAGGACTTTTGATGATTTTAGTAAATGTTGATAACAGCAGACATATATAATCAAAGTGTTATCGGGACAACATAGCGTGCGGTTCATTAATTTTTCATCTAAAATTCGCAAAAATAATGAAACTGAAAGTGCATTAAACTAAACTGTAGGCAAGGCATACTCTGCGAATAAAGAAGACTGGCGATTTCATTACCTGAAATTACTTTCGTCCATTAGGGCAACAAAAACGAAAAGACAGAGGCAATATCTCAGAAAAACGAAAAACGCTTGTTTTAAGTAAAACAATGCAAGAGGAATAGTTTCAAATGACTAAAAGTTATGTTGATAGAATTAAATAAAACAAACTAAAACAAAATGCGGGTTTGAATAATAATCAAGTTATAAACAAAGGAATAATGCTTCAGTAAATGTTTGTTTTTCTTTTTTGTATTTTCGTCCCTTTTATTCATAGAAATGCACCGAAAAATTAGACCTGAGATGGAAGAATAGTCAGAGAATGATATAACATTGCCAAATTATAGATAACATATTCACGTAAAATGTGATGACGTTTACTTAGCACAGCAAGCCAGTGAAAATGAAACATAAAAGGACACCTCAGCTACAGAAAACTCTGTCAAACGTAGTGAAAATAGTCTTATTTTGCAGCTCTTCTGTCGTCCCTTTCGGTTCGAAACTGACGTTTGGTCAGCAGTTATAATTTTAGAAATGGTCCCTATGTTCTACACCTCCATTTGTCTCCTGAATCCTAAGCCCGACTTTTAACGCTAATCACAACGATATTTCCCAGTAAAAGGGACGCTCGAAATTACCCTGTCCAAATGTCTGCAATTGCGTACTGGCCATGGATATCCGCCATTGGCATGGCCCATAAAAAGGGAATCAGAACTGTCAATAAAAAGTTCAGTCATCCTTTTTAATTTCCGTTGGGTAGTTCTATATGGGGATTTTTTATGGAACCATCAAAATCATTCATTTTACAACAGGATAACAATTATAATTAGCAGGGCAATACTTAAGATTAATTATAACATAACTAAAGCAAAACGCGCGCTCTGATTGGTTAATTTAGCGTCTACTATTTGCCCATGGGTGTACGCTGCTGACGTGTGTGCTAATGTTTACAAAGCAAATCTTTTGACAGACATTGTTTCCAAAGTAATGGCCGACGTTCTTCTGCCAGAAATGCGAAACTGTCTTCACAGTTGTCTGAAGATGAAACTTTATCGAGTTACTGGTGTGCAGTCGGTTGTCATGAATGAATTTTCGCGCGCTTGTTTTTTCTTGTCATGTAAGACTACACGAACATTTTTTTGTGATGTAGCTCAATAAAAGGACTTCTCTTGTTCCAATGTCTCAATGTTATGTTATAAAACAAATGGTAAACGCCATAGCGTGTACTATTGAGTTATGGATGCCTTGGGAGGTTTGCTAAACACTCAAGAAGCTAGAGTCGCACTCGGCTATCGCCTCGTGCGACTCTTACGCTTCTTTCGTGCTTAGCGACCTCCCGCGTGCATCCATAACTCAATAGTACACGCTCAAGACACTCAAGACAGTGTTTGACTACATTTCCAAACACCGAGAAGAGAGTTGAAAATGCTACGGGTAGTGGAGTATTTTTTACGAAATTCGAGGTGTTTGGAAATGTGGTCAAACACTGACGTGAGTGTTCGATCTATCTTCTCTATCGAAACTAAAACTAAGGAGAAAACGGAGAATTAAAATCGTAAAAATCTATGCTAATTAAGATCAGATATAATTTTTTCACATATTTATTAATATTGCTTTTGCACACACACAAAAAAACTTTACAAACATAGCTTTCATTAAAACTGTCTTACTAACATAAGCGTGAGTAATTACAGCGAATGCTAATACTTTACATGCAAGTAACCTATATTAATACAAAGATACCAACGATTAAAAGTAGTTACTGTTATACAATAACACTAGCACTTGTTACATTTTTTTTTTTGACAAATCTAAACATATATTCTAATTGTTTTAATTTACAGCATTTCCTTATTGCTATTTACAATCTACATAGAGGAAGAGAAATAAGGAGAAGATGAGGAACTTTGCGTTGTAAAACATTAATCAATCTTTTCGATTTTATACTTGTATTTTATTTTGTTGATAAAGTCAATGATCTGTAGTGGTGGCGAGCTATTTTGGAGCTTACATTTATAAATATGATAGCGCAAGAAGAAAAGAGTATAATTCAATTTCTTTGTTAGTGTGTTTGATACAGAGAAAAAGCCAAAGAGAACATCTTCAGCATTTAGAATGAAATTAGAACTATTATTTACATGAAGCCATTGTAATACTTCTTGTGTAAAGGATTTTGTTAATTGGCACTCAGGTGTGATCTATGGCGGAGTCTGAGTTTGGTTTGATGTTCAATCAGAGCAGTTCCTTTGTGACAGCTCTGTGAATGAATTTGAAGTGGAATTCTCTTAACTTGTTTTCCTTGCATACTTTTCTGCATGCTGATCATTGTATTTCCGATGAATAATTAGCCAACAGAAGTCTTTTGTCTTTGCCTTGAGCAAATTTATATTTACATCAGATATCCAAACACCGTCACGGTCATGATTTCCTTTGTTTGAACCTGATGAATTATCGATGAGTTTGAGAAAACTGTTTTAGCATTTCTCAGTGGCACATTTATTTATTTCGCCATTTATGTTTTACCCTGCAATGTGTTTGAACGGTACTTCATCGTACTCCACATGGTACTCCATAAAATCAACTGTTAAATAGAGTTAAAAAAGATAATAAATAGACGAAAAGAAGAAAATGAAAAAGCACCAACCAAACAGGTGAAGGTATTAAAATGGGGCATTTACAAGTAAATCGGCCAATAACGAGGTATAGCATGAAGGGAAAAAAAAACGCCCTAATTAGTGTAGGTAATCATACGGTTTCGAGTTCAATTTGGAATTAATTTCCACGAGTGAGTTTTTCAAAAAGCTGAAATTGCACGAAATTTCTTTTCATTCGTAAGTTCTCGTGCATTTAGAAATGCGCCACACTCGCGTTTTAGGTGCGGGGATCCCAACCAATTCTTACCTAACTATTTAAAGATTCTACTTTTAGCCCTCCCCCAAATCTACACACGTGTATTTCACTTGTGGAAAACTATCGATTTGCACAGTGTTTGGGTTGAAAATTCTTGCCCATATCAACTTTCTTTTCTCTCGTAAGTTCTCGCGCGCTTAGAGATGCACCACACTCGCGTTTTAGGTGCGGGGATCCCAACCAATGCTTACCTAACATTTTAAAGATGCTTCTTTTAGCCCTCCCCAAAATCTAGACATGTGTATTTCACTTGTGGAAAACTATCGATTTGCACAGTGTTTGGGTTGGACATTCTTGCCCATATCAACTTTTCTATTTCTCGTACGTTCTCGCGCGTTTAGAGATGCGCCACACTCGCGTTTTAGGTGCGGGGATCTCAACCAATGCTTATCAAACTTTTTAAAGATGCTACTTTTAGCCCTCCCCCAAATCTACACACGTGTATTTCACTTGTTAAAGTATATCGATTTGGACAGTGTTTGGGTTGGAAATTCCCACTCATATCAACTTTCTTTTCTCTTGTAAGTTCTCGCGCGTTTAGAGATGCGCCACACTCGCGTTTTAGGTGCGGGAATCCCAACCAATGCGTACCTGAATTTTTGAAGAGTTACTTTAAGCCCTCCCCCAAATCTACAGACGTGTATTGCACTTGTTAAAGTCTATCGATTTGGACAGTGCTTGGGTGGGAGATTCTCGCCCCTATTAGTTTTTCTTTGCTCTAGTAAGTTCTCGCACGGTTAGAGAAGCACCACACTCCCAGTTTTGGTGTCGGGATCTCAAAGTATGCTTACTGGAATTTTTAAAGATGCTATATTTAACCGTTTTTTAAATCTACACACACGTATTTCACTTGTGGTAGTCTGTCGCTTTGGACAATGCTTGGGTTGGAGATTGTCACCCATTTATATATATATTTTTGGCATGTATTCGTGCGTTTAGAGATGCGCCACACTCACGCATTTAGGTGTCGGCAACTTAAACTATCCTTATTTGAATTTTTAAAGATGCTAGATTTGGCCCTTTCTCAAATCTAGACACGTGTATTTCACTTGTGGAAGTCTATCAATTTGGACACTGTTGTGGCTGGAGATTCTCGCCCATACCAATTTTTTTCTATTCTAAGTTCTCGCGCGTTTAGAGATGCGCCACACTCGCGTTTTAGGTGCGGGGATCCCAATCAATTCTTACGAAACTTTTTAAAGATGCTACTTTTAGCCCTGCCCCAAATCTACACACGTGTATTTCACTTGTGGAAGTCTATCGATTTGGACAGTGCTTGGGTGAGAGATTCTCGCCCATATCAACTTTCTTTTTTCTAGTAAGTTCTCGCGTGTTTCGAGATGCGCCCCACTTGCGCTTTTGGTGTTGGGATCTTAAACTATGCTGAGGGTCTGGCGGGATGCGGGATTTGGCTTTTTGTCGCCGCGATATTTGGGATTTGAGCTGAAAACGGGGGCGGGAAGCGGGAATTGCAATTACGAGCGGGAGCGGAATTTCGTGTTTTTATGGGGTAAGAAAGCGGGATTTGCAAGCGGAACAACGCGGGATACGGGATTTCAATTCTTACGTGATCTCATAAATTGTTATTGATCAGCGCCCCCGATCCTTTCTAGTTTTTCTGGTCTTTCGACGTTTTCCAGAGTGCTTGAATTGTTTTGGCCAAGATGGCCACACCGAATGGCGGCGATAGTGATTTACTGAACGTTACGAATTGCGTAACCATATATTATGAAAAGGAATGCCTTCATTCGGAAAAAAAAGTTCTGAGGCCGGATTTCAAGGAAAGTGAAGACGCTGAAAGCTTTGAAAGAGATTGCTCAGTTTATTTACGGGCCCGGCAAGCTCTTGAATATGAGAGTGAACAATCTTTTTCTTTCACTGCTACGTCAACAAAAGAAAACAAAACAGTAAACGGTTTACATTATAATCATTTGTGCTTACTTATCTATTAGCCATTGAATTCTTTTGTGACCGTTTAGGCGATGTGTATTTTTAAAAAGTTTCTGTGTTAATAATCAAATTAATTATTGAAGTAACAAATTAATAGTTTACACAGAAACGTCTTTGAAATGTGGCGGGATCGGGATTTCTAGGCAAAAAAGGGCGGGATGGCGGGATTAACAGGAAAAAATGGACGGGAAAGCGGAATCTGACAACCCTATTGTGGACCCTCTATGCTTAATGCACTTTTTAAAGATGCCAGATTTGGCCCGTTCTCAAATCTACACTCGTGTATTTCACGTGTGGTAGTCTGTCGCTTGGGACAATGCTTGGGTTGGAGATTCTAGCCCATTCATATTTTTTCTCTCGCGTGTTTTCGCACGTTTAGAGATGCGCCACACTCACGCATTTAGGTTTCGGCAACTTAAACTATCCTTACTGGAATTTTTAAAGATGCTAGATTTGGCCCTTTCTCAAATCTACACACGTGTATTTCACTTGTGGAAGTCTATCGATTTGGACAGTGTTTAGGTTACAGATTCTCGCCCATATCAACTTTTTATTCTGTCGTAAGTTCTCGCGCGTTTAGAGATGCGCCACACTCGCGTTTTAGGTGCGGGGATCCCAGCCAATGCTTACCTAACTTTTTAAAGAATCTACTTTTAGCCGTCTCCCAAATCTACACATGTGTGTTTCTGTTGTGGAAGTCTATTGATTCGGAGAGTACTTTGGTAAGAGATTCTCGCTTATATCAACATTCTAGTAAGTTCTCGCGCGTTTAGAGATGCACCGCACTCGCGGTTTCGGTATCGGGATCTTAAACTGTGTTTACTGGACGTTTTAAAGATGCTAGATTCGGCCCTTTCTGAAATCTACACACGTTTATTTTGCTTGTGGAAGAATGTCTTTTTGGACAATGCCTGGGTTAAAGGTTTTCGCCCATTTATATCTTTTTTTCACTTGCGTGTTTCCGCGCGTTTACGAATGCGGCAAGCTCGCGTTTTTGGTGTGGGGACCCCAAACTATGCTTACGGGGTTCTTTAAAAATGTTAGGTTTGGCCCTCCTTCAAATGTATACAAACTTATTTCATTATTGGTAGTCTATCGTTTTGGACAGTGCTTAGGTTGGAAATTCTCGCCCAAATCAACTTTCTTTTCTCTCGTAAGTTCTCGCGCGTTTAGAGATGCGCCACACTCGCGTTTTAGGTGCGGGGATCCCAACCAATGCTTGCCTAACTTTTTAAAGATGCTACTTTTACCCCTCCCCCAAATCTACACACGTGTATTTCACTTGTGGAAGTCTATCGATTTGGACAGTGCTTAAAGTTGCCGAGACAGGGCTACGCGCAGCCTGATTTTGACCAACTTTGGGTCGATGTCCAGAAACGTGGACGATATTTCCGAGTCCCAGGGACTCCAAACTAATTCGAGAAGACTTTGGTTTTTAGTGAAATGGATAAAGGAAAAAGTTTTGAACGCTTGGTTATGAGAAGTTTGGCCGAAATATAGCCACTTAGTGACTAGAATGTCGCCGAGACCGGGCTACGCGAAGCGTGATTTTAACCTAATTTGGGTCGATTTCCAGGAACTTGGGCGATATTTCCGAGTCCTAGGGACTATAAACTAATTCGAAAAGACTTTGGTTTTCAGTAAAAGGAAGAGAAGAAAAATCTTTAAATTAAACGCTTGGTTATGAGCAGTCTGGCCGAAATATATCCGCTCCTTAAATCACTTAGTGACTAGAAACTCAGTGAGACTGGGCTATGCGCAGCGTGATTTTTACCAACTTTAGGGCGATGTCCAGAAACGTGGGCGATATTTCCGAGTCCCAGGGACTCCAAACTAATTCGAGAAGACTTTGGTTTTAGTGAAATGGACAGAGGAATATTAAATTTTTGAACGTTTGGTTATGAGCAGTGTGGCCGAAATATAGCTACTTGGTGACTAGAAAGTCGCCGAGACTGGGCTACGCTCAACGTGATTTTGACCAGCTCTAAGTCGATTTCTAGGAACTTGGGCGATATTTCCGAGTCCCAGGGACTCTAAACTAATTTGAGAAGACTTTGATTTTTAGTAAAATTAACAAAGTAAAAAATTTTAACCGCTTGGTTATGAGAAGTCTAGCCGAAATATAGTCACTTAGTGACTAGAAAGTCGCCGAGACCAGGCTACGCGAGGCGTGATTTTGACCAACTTTGGTTGGATTTCCAGAAACTTGGACGATATTTCTGAGTCCCAGGGACTCTAAACTAATTCGAGAAAACACGCGAGTAAAGAAAAGATATAAGTGGGCGAGAATCTTTAACCCAGGCATTGTCCAAAGCGACAGACTGCCAGAAGTAAAATGCACGTGTGTAGATTTGAGAAAGGGCGAAATCTATTATCTTTAAAAAGTCCAGTAATTATAGTTAAAGATCCCGACACCAAAACCGCGAGTGTGGCGCATCTCTCAACGCGCGAGAACTTAATAGCGAAAAGAAAGTTGATATAGGCGAGAATCTCTTACCCAAGCACTGTCCAAATCAATAGACTTTCACAAGTGAACTACACGTGTGTAGATTTGGGGGAGGCGTAAAAGTAGGATCTTTAAAGCATTGGTTGGGATTTCCACACCTAAAACGCGAGTGTGGCGCATCTCTAACCGCGCGAGAACTTACGAGAGAAAAAAAAACTCATATGGGCGAAAATCTCCAACCAAAACACTGTCCAAATCCATAGACTTCCACAAGTGAAATGCACGCGTGTAGATTTCAGAAAGGGACAAATCAAGCACCTTAAAAAGTTTAGTAAGGATAGTTAAAGATGCCGACAGGAAAACCGCGAAAGTGTTGCGTCTCTAAAGGCGCGAAAACGCGCGAGAAAAAAAAATAAATGAGCAAGAGTCTCCAACCCAAGCATTGTCCAAAGCGACAGACTACCACAAGTAAAATACACGTGTGTAGATTTGAAAAACGGCTAAATCTAGCATCTTTAAAAAGTCCAGTAAGCATAGTTTGAGATTCCGAAAGCAAAACTGCGAGTGGGGCGCATCTCTAAACGCACAAAAACTTACTAGAGAAAAGAAAGTTTATATGGGTGAGAATCTCAAACCCAAGCACTGTCCAAATCGATAGACTTCCACAAGTGAAATACACGTGTGTATTTTGAGGGAGGGCTAAAAGTAGCATCTCTAAAAAGTTAGGTGAGCATTGGTTGGGATCCCCACACCTAAAACGGGAGACTTCCGGAAGTGAAATACACGTGTGTAGATTTGGGGGAGGGCTGAAAGTAGCATCTTTAAAAAGTTAAATAGACATTGTTAAGATCCCTGCACCTAAAACGCAAGTGTGGCGCATCTTTTAACGCGCGAGAACTTACGAAGGAAAGAAAGTTGATATGGGCGAGAATCTCTCACCCAAGAACTGTTTAAATCCATAGAATTCTACACGTGAAATACACGTGTGTAGATGTAGGGGAGGGCTAAAAGTAGCATCTTTAAAAGATTAGGTAAGCATTGGTTGGGATCCCCGCACCTAAAACGCGAGTGTGGCGCATCTCTGAACGCGCGAGAAGTTACGAGAGAAAAGAAATTCAATATGGGCGAGAATATTCAACCTAAGAACTTTCCAAATCGATAGACTTTCACAACTGAAATATACGTGCGTAGATTTGGAAGAGGGATAAAAGTAGCTTCTTTCAAAAGATAGGTAAGCATTGGTTGGGATCCAAGAGGGGGAGGGAGGGCTAAACGTAGCATCTTTAAAAAGTTAGATGAGCATCAGTTGGGATCCCTGCATCTAAAACGTGAGTGTGGCGCATCTGTAAACGCGCGAGAACTTACGAGAGAAAAGAAAGTTGATATGGGCGAGAATCTCCGACTCAAACACTGTGCAAATCGATAGTTTTCCACAAGCAAAATACACGTGTGTAGATTTGATGGAGGGCTAAA
The DNA here is from genome assembly GCF_042242905.1 of Orbicella faveolata. Classification (NCBI taxonomy): domain Eukaryota; kingdom Metazoa; phylum Cnidaria; class Anthozoa; order Scleractinia; family Merulinidae; genus Orbicella; species Orbicella faveolata. The sequence continues at coordinate 26,678,534 of NW_028301553.1, forward strand.
AGTAGCATCTTTAAAAAGTTAGGTCAGCTTGCCTAAAATCCCTGCACCTAAAGCGCAAGTGTGGCGCATCTCTAAACGCGCGAGAGAACACGCGAGAGAAAAGAAAATTGACAAGGGAAGGAATATCTTACCCAAGCACTGTCCAAATCGATAGATTTCCACAAGTGAGATACAATTGTGTAGATTTGGAGGAGGGGCAAAACTAGCTTTTTTAAAGAGCCCCGTAAGCATAGTTTGCAATTCCCACACAAAAAACACGAGTGTGCCGCATCGCTAAACGCGCGAAAAAACGCGAGTGAAAAAAAGATATAAATGGGGGAGAATCTTTAACCCAAGCATTGTCCAAAGCGACAGCCTTCAACAAGTAAAATACACGTGTGTAGGTTTGGGGAAGGGCTAAAAGAAGCATCTCTAAAAAGTTAGATAAGCTTGGGCGGAATCCCTGCACCTGAAATGCGACTGTGGCGCATCTCTAAACGCGCGAGAACACGCCGGAGAAAAAAAAATTGACATAGGAAGGAATATTTAACCCAAGCACTGTCCAAATCGATAGATTTCCACAAGTGAAATACACTTGTGTAGATTTGAGGGAAGGCGAAAACCAGCATTTTTAACGAGCCATGTAAGTATAGTTTGGTATCCCTACACAAAAAAACGCGAGTGTGCCGCATCGCTAAACGCTCGAAAACACGCGAGTGAAAAAAAGATATAAATGGGCGAGAATCTTTACCCCAAGTATTGTCCAAAGCGACAGACTTCCACAAGTAAAATACACGTGTGTAGATTTGGGGGAGGGCTAAAAGTAGCATCATCAAAAACTAAGATGAGCATTAGTTGGGATCCCTGCACCTAAAACGCGAGTGTGGCGCATCTCTAAGCGGGCGAGAACTTACGAGAGAAAAGAAAGTTGATATGGCCGAGAATCTCTCATTCAAGCACTGTCCAAATTTATAGACTTGCACAAGTGAAATAGGTATGGGTAGATTTGGGGAGGGCTAAAAGTAGCACCTTTAAAAAGTTAGGTATGCATTGGTTGGGATCTCCGCGCCTAACACGCGAGTGTGGCGCATCTCTAAACGCGCGAGAGCACGCGGGAGAAAAAAAAATTGCCATGGGAAGGAATATCTTACCAAAGCATTGTTTAAATCGATAGATTTCCACAAGTAAAATACATTTGTGTAGATTTGGGGGAGGGCCAAAACTAGGATTTTTAAAGAGCCCCGTAAGCATAGTTTGCAATCCCCACACAAAAAACGCGCGTGTGCCGCATCGCTAAACGCGCGAAAACACGCGAGTAATAAACAGATATAAATAGGCGAGAATTTTTAACCCAAGCATTGTCCAAAGCGACAGCCTTCAACAAGTAAAATACACGTGTGTAGATTTGGGGGAGGGCTAAAAGTAGCATCTTTAAAAAGTTAAGAAAGCATTGGTTAAGATCCCCACACCTAAAACGCGAGTGTGGCGCATCTCTAAAGGCGCGGAAACTCACCAGAGAAACGAAAGTTGATATAGCCGAGAATCTCTCAACGAAGCCTTGTCCGAATCCATAGACGTCTGCAAGTACAAAACAAGTGGGTAGATTTGGGGAAGGGCCAAAAGTAGCATCTTTAAAAAGTTAGGTAAGCATTGGTTGGGATCCCTGCACCTAAAACGCGACTGTAGCGCATCTCTAAACGAGCGAGAAGTTAGAAGAGAAAAGAAAGTTAATATGGGCGAGAATATTCAACCTAAGAACTGTCCAAATCGATAGACTTTTACATCTGAAATATACGTGTGTAGATTTGGAAGAGAGCTAAAAGTAGCTTCTTTCAAAAGTTATTTAAGCATTGGTTGGGATCCTCGCACCTAAAACGCGCGTGTGGTGCATCTGTATACGCGCGAGAACTTACGAGAGGAAAGAAGGGTGATATGGGCGAGAATATCCAACCCAAACACTGTGCAAATCGATAGTTTTCCAGAAGTAAAATACACGTGTGTAGATTTGGGGGAGGGCGAAAAGTAGCATCTTTAAAAAGTTATATAAGTTTGGTTGGAATACCTGCACCTGAAAAGCGACTGTTGTGCATCTCTAAACGTGCGAGAACACGCGGGAGAAAAAAAAAGTGACTTGGGAAGAAATATCTAACCCAAGCACTGTCCAAATCGATAGATTTCCACAAGTGAAATACACTTGTGTAGATTTTGGGGAAGGTGAAATCTAGCATTTTTAAAGAGCCATGTAAGCATAGTTTGGTATCCATACACAAAAAACGCGAGTGTGCCGCATCGCTAAACGCTCGAAAACGCGCGAGAGGATAAAAGATATAAATGGGCGAGAATCTTTAACCCAACCATTGTTCAAAGCGAGAGACTTCCACAAGTAAAATACACGTGTGTAGATTTGAGGGAGGGCTAAAAGTAGCATCTTTAAAAAGTTAGATGAGCATTAGGGATCCCTGCACCTAAAACGCGAGTGTGGCGCATCTCTAAGCGGGCGAGAACTTACGAGAGAAAAGAAAGTTAATATCTCTCACCCAAGCACTCTGCAAATCCATAGACTTCCACAAGTGAAATACGCGTGGGTAGATTTGGGAAAGAGCTAAAAGTAGCATCTTTAAAAAGTTAGGTAAGCATTGGTTGGGATCCCTGTACCTAAAACGCGAGTGTGGGGCATCTCTAAACGCGCAAAAAGTTACGAGAGAAAAGAAAGTTAACATGGGCGAGAATATTCAACCTAAGAACTGTCCAAATAGACGGACTGTTACAACTGAAATATACATGTGTAGATTTGGAGGAAGGCTAAAGTAGCTTCTTTCAAAAGTTATGTAAGCATTGGTTGGGATCCCTGCACCTAAAACGCGAGTGTGAAGCATCTCTATGCGCGCGAGAACTTACGAGAGAAAAGCAAGTTGATATGGGCGAGAATCTCTCACCCCATGGGGGCACGCAAATGACTTCTACTGTAATTATCTCTTTCTGGTGTTTTTTTTCTTTGTTTGTTTTAAATTCTATAAGAACAGGGCTGTATTCCTCTAAGGCTGTGGGTGTAATTCGCAAAAATACTGAGTGCATATAAATCGTTTAGAAATTCTTCAATCCAGTTCAAATTTATGTTGCTGGCACATGGGTGGGCACTTTATATGTAGACCGTCATGTAAGATACCTTAAAGTATTTTTACTGTGATGCACTGCTACGTTAGTCTGCTTTATAAATATTTAACTGCTCTGGTCGAGTTTTTAATTTCAATATGATTAAACGTTCTTTTTATGCGTTCCTGTTAAGAATGATGCAAAGTTGTCAATTTTAGTGATTTTAATTTGAAGACAAGGTCCTGTTAGTACCTTCTTGTTACTTGATGAAAACTTTGCGGGGGTTGTTTTACCAGAGCGCTTCATGACGCCTCCTGGAATAAGCTATACATTACCTAGTTGAATCGTCATCAGTTTATCGTACGTTATTCAGGTTAGTGATTGGAAAAATAATTATACTTTTGAACCTTAGTTCCTCTATTTTCAGGGGATGAGGGGTGGGCTCACTTTTTTCGGAGGTCGTTACTTACGAACTTTTACGATTCGTTGCGTGTAGGAGCCATTGGCCAAGCCATTGGCTAAGCCATTGGTAGCCGTGCATGGTCTACTAAAGAACTGACCATCTATCTTAGCTCCATGTACTAAGTTTCTCCTCGCGTTTGTTTTTTTTTTTTTTGCCCTCGGCTGTGTAATTGTGCGATATTTTCTACACAATAACTTCAATTGCTGAGCATGATAATACTGCACGTGGCTCCCGCTGCCAACGACATACTCAGACAAGTATTCCAGATCATCTGGGTTTTTATTCCTTAAGATCTGTGTTATATTGATTAATCAAACGCTCACGATGCAAGCTCAGAGTTTATTGTGATGGCTTTCATTGGGTAAACAAGACATTTACGTCTGCTCGCCGCGCTCAACATCCATTCGTAGGCAGTTTGGTGTCTTTAAGTTTAGTTCGTAGATCTGAACTTGGTTCAGGGGGGGGAAGCAGAGGAAGGTTCATGTTGTGTAATTCGTTCATCATTGCGGGATTACTTGATTTATCGGCATCCCCCGGTTTCGTCCGCTCACGTTTTTTTTCCTGCCCAAGTTTTTCTTTACGTGTGTTTAGACGTGATCCGATATATAATGACCTTGCTTTGTTCCAGATTTTTGGCGTCGGTGGAGTCCGCCATCATTTGAAAGCATCGGGAATGACTCGAACGCACTATTTACTTTTAAAGCACTAGTAATATCGTGACTAGCCTGCAGAGCAAGCGAGAGTTTTTCGAGCGAGCGCTCACATCGTAAAACGTTTAGCCGCCATCTTGAATTTTTCATGCAGTGGAAGACTGGAGAGAGAAAGAAAGTTTTACCAAAGGGGTGAATGATAGGCAAGAGGAAAGATAGGGGAGGGGGATGGCGGTCTAACATGGCGGTCGCAAGGTTGTAACGCTAACTCGCTCCAATAAGACGCCTGCACTGCAGGCTATATCGTGACTTCATTTTAAAGCTTGTCTCATATTCCATCGGCCCTTTCTGGTTTATTTTTTATTTAATATCATCGACATGTCACTGAAACAGATTATGACGCCTTCCCTGGCCGCAAGACGAAGAACCCTAATGAGAGTATGTAAGGAATGCTAGGAAAATTTCCTATCATTTCTCTGCGGTACTGAAAGTAGAAGTTCCCTGCGTCCCGTCATGGCAGCTCTTGAAGTTGAATGAAACCTGGCAATAGTTGAAAGTGTTCAACAGACTTTGTTCTTGAGCTCTCATCATTGTCGGATTGAACGATGTGGAACTTTGGTTTAATCCAAACGCTGAAGAATTGGGCATCGAAATCGGTTGCAATGGCATTCCCGCTCTCGGCGGTTGAAGAAATTGAGCTGAAGACGCAAGCGGCTCTTGTTGGTCTGTCGGTTGTGGATTGAAGTTATTCCTCCCTGAAATGGTATACGAAAGCTGTCGCTGTTCGTCTTCATTTGCCTCGTCGTAGTCGTTTAATGACTGGATGTTCTTGTGTCCTGTGACCTTTACAATCCCCGACCGCTCGACGTTCGCTTTCTTCAATTTGCTCAGAACCGTTTTGCGTGCACTGTGGTTGGTGAACTTTTTGTCGCTGCTCTCAAGAATAGTATCTGCTACAATGCTCTTCATCATATCATTTATTTTGTTTTTTCCCACTGGTTGTACTTTAAACCACACGTTTTTATCTGGCCTCCTATTTGTCTTCAGGTTTTGAGGTCGGCGACTCACAAACTGCTTAAAACGAACTACTGGGCATCTTTCTCCACCAACGGCAAACATTCGTGGCTGAAAATCGCGGTGCTTTGTGTGCAAGCCTCCTTGTCGGGTTTTGGTCTGCCCTTCAGTGAACTGTACGAACTCCACGCCATTGTCGTCTTTGCAAAGGTGGAAGTCATCCACTTTCATGTCGTGATGTTCTTGCCATCCGCGGAGGCCAAAATGCTGGGTAAGTAACCACCACATTGTGTTTACTAATGCCTCTGGGGTTGTCAGTACTTCCGAACTTGCTCTCCTTCCATAGCACTTCATCTTCTTCTTTCGTCAAATTTCTTGCTTTGTTGGGGCGCTTACCTCGACCGGCCTGTCGTAGTAATTTCGCTTTTCCCTCCAATACCTGCGTCGACGAGTGGAATTCCCGGTCTTTTACGATTGACAATAGACACTGTTTATCTTTCAAATGTCTGTCGAGGGCCGCAATCCTGACTCTAAGGCTGTCTCGCTCATAATCTTGGCCGTTTTTGTTCTTCACTTCGGCGTAGAATTTCTCCAGTAATCTGTTCAGTTCAGCCGGTTCGTGTTCGTTGATTTCCAAAGCTATGCTCTTTCCTTCGCACCACGTCTTCCAAACGCTTAACCAAAACGACGTACTTTTGCTGGTTTTGATATTTTTTGTACCATTTCGTAGTTCTTCCATTGTATCGTCAGTGGCCAGAGTAAACCGTTCTTGATTTAATGCTGCCATTTTTTCTCACTCGAGAAAACTTTTTTCAGTTTCCGCAGAAAATTTTCGTCATCATTTTACGTGATATCATTGGCTTAGAAAATTTCCTATTGTCTTTCAGCCAATCATAATCCAGAATATCGATGTGTAATTTGCACTGGTGTTACACTTTTTGTACTAGTGTTACACTTTTTGTACTAGTGTTACACTTTTTGCACTGGTGTTGCACCTGAAGTGCACTGCTCTCAGCCAATCAGAATCGAGTAGTTTTTTCATGTATATTATTAGTTGTAGAATAACGTTATTTTTGGAGACACTTTGCTAGAGCTTTTACGTTTTGACAGCGGTTAACTTTTATTAACATCAATGTAAAACGATACAAATTTTATACAGCTATCAGATCACATGTCAGCTATCTAAGATGAGCATAATTTGTATCAACCAAACCTTAGTTTCTCTTAAAGCTTTTGACAACTGTCAAGTTTAGCTTATTATGGATTATGACCCTTCGATTACGCGTGATTTGCGTTCCTATTTAAAAAAAAAATTTCCAGCCATATTCAACTTTACTGAAATTTTTTCACATTCTAAGAGGTAACATCGATTTCTGCTGATTGGCTGAAAAGCTCAAGTTGAATGTAAACTATAGGATGATTAGTATTTTGTGCTGTTTCGGGAAATTTCAACCAAGTTAAGAGCGTCTGTTTGTTAATATTGAGAATACGGCGACAGGATCAAAAATTTGAGTTTTCTGTTCACTATTTCGTCAAAAAACCCTTTTAGTGGACTATTTTCAAGAATATGTGCGACATCTTAGAAAGTTACAAAGTTTGTAATTTATGCCTTAATACGTTCTGTCTACCTTATAACCTATCGCAATTTAATTTACGTACGGATTTGATAGACCATGACTCAAACCCAAAAAATTAATCTTTTAGACCAAAAAGGAAAGGAAATTCGAATTTTCGTTACTGTCGCCAGATTCCACATATTTACATGCAGATTCTTGTATAAAAGTGAAAATCTTGAGTCCCACCCGACGCATGCTCTCGAAACTGAGCTACAAATAAACCCGTGCAAGCTAACTTGATCAAAAGTCATCTTTTCAAGTAAGTCTTATGACATTTTAAAATTTTGATCAACGAAACCTACAGAACTCAAAAATCAAGCAAATCTACCAGTCGTTTGATTTTGATACTTTGAATTCTAGTTTGTCAAGCTGTTCTTGCGTTTGTCGAAGAAGCCGTCTTGCAACTTCGAGGTCGTTTCGGATTGTGCCTGGTGTCATTCCTTCGTTGACTGCTGCTCCTGACAATATATAAGATGAAAATAAAGTTCTTTAAAACCTTCGCCCAACACCTTATCTATGGAGGTAAACAGTGGAATGTGGTGGTGGTGGTAGTGGTGGTTTTGACATTCTTCACATGCGAGTGGGTTAGAACCCCAGGGATGCTCACAGCAACTTGTTCGTGAATATGTTGAAGTAACCGTCCTTTATCTACAGCGCAACCATGTTTCGCATCATTTTTGTTTAATTTTTTACTGTGTTGATTATTTCCTTTCCGTTCTCAAGCAGCCTACAGTTCTAGTTCATTTTACCGTTCTGCAATTATTTTGAGCAATTTTGGACTAAATAAAATTAGCTAATTGGTCATCAAAAAACTGCGGACGGTCTAAGAGAAAGCTTCACGATTCATCAGGAAAAAAGGTGTCGAAATATTTTATCTGGATCGAATAAACTTTGTTAACTAGCCCCATAAATGACAGTTATCCAGATTCTAAAGGCTGCTCAATTACGTCTCTCTGAGGGATGTTAACAACTATAAGATATAGTAGCGAAACATTTGAACATAGCTAGCTAAACTCGAAAGCTCATTAACAGGATGCGAGTCTTCTTTTTAATGTAACATTAAAAGGTTTATCCTAACCTGATACGATATTCTGTTTAATCCTTCCCTTCTTTCTAATAAGGATGTCCCAAAGGGTTCCAATCAGGAGCAATCCGGCTAAGATGCCAAATGATACGTACATGAATTCCTTAATGAAGGGGGATGACACATCAAACAGGTTGACGTTTCTTGGAGGCTTCTGCTCTGTTAGCTTAAGGCAAAGAAGAGCACCGCCATTTAAATCACCTATGCATATAAAAATTGCCTGTTCCTGGAGAGTTGTTAAGTTCCTCTTTGAACTGTCACTGAATATTGCAGTGATGTATTGCATTGTATGTAATAAGATTTATTATTTTTGCAGGTTCGTTTCTTTCTTAGTTAGCCACACACATAAACGGAACTTTTAATTTCATGGGTTACGTTTCTGCTTCGTCTCAAACGACTGTTACCGTACAAACGTTTTTTAACCGTCCGAAAGTAAGGGCTATCCGTAAGTAACGGCTACCTGAAAGTAGCGGCACCTTTTGTCTGCTAAATCCAAAAGTAACAGGGGCCGTTACTTTCGGAATTCTACGGTATGCTAGATAGTCTTGGACTAGAGCCTCTGGAAACGAGGTAGTTAGGCCGACTAGTGATGATCTACAAAATTATCCACGGACTTGTCAATACGAGTGTGCTTAATTATTTGCAATGATCCAAGAAAACTGTGCGATAAGTTGACAATCAGGTTTTTAAATTCCAGACGCCCTTCAGCTACATCGTTGTTAAATATTTCGTTTTCTCAAGATCTTTGAGGGACTGGAACTGTCTTCTAGCTGACGTAACTACATCCCCATCGCTGGCGATCTTCCAAAAGAAAGTGACTGCTTTTAGGAATTAAATTCATTCTTTGTTTTTCCTGTACTATGTTCCAGCAATTTTTTCTCCTCATCCTGTTTGTTATTCAATTATTTTAAATGTATACAGTTAGTGTGATACCTCACCAGCTTTACTGACTCAATAACGGTGAAGGTAAAGATCGTAGGTCTTCGCCTCGTTGGATTTTGTTTCGCTGTAAGGATCAGTCTACTGTTCTGTCATTTAGAATTAGAATTGTGCCATTTAAGCTCGCATTGAAACGTTTTATAGTAATGAAAAATACCTTATATGTAGCGGTAAAGGTTTGAACTGACTTCAAAATGTTTGAACGGAGAAGATTTAAGCACCGTGCCAGTTCCTCTCTATCCTTTGAAAACAGAGCTCCAGTGTCCCTTTGAAGTTCTAGCTTCTTGACTGTGAGAAGCGATTTCAGTTTGCCTCTTGACTGGTAATAGGAAGCTGTGAAGCGGTCCAGTAACATTCCATCTACTTCCTTTGATTTCACAGCTTGAATGACGTCGTCAATTCTGGAATACTCTAAGTATAGGAAGAAAAAAAATGACGTTTTCTTTAAAGGCCATTGAGAATAGGACCGAGAACGTCAATCTAAAATTTGTGATCGTAATGATAATTCTTAATTACTAGACATCTGATGTGTAATGGACGCCTAGTTTAGTGTAATGTTACATTTAGTTTTTCTTGTACAAAACCTTTGCCTTCTGGTAAAAAAAAACCTGAATCAGATAATACGCGATGACTGTAACAGTACCATTTCGCTCTGAACCACCCAAGTTTCAAATATTTGCCCTGTGCATCAGTTTTAACCAACCTGTTGGTTTAGCATCTTCCTCAAGAGCATGCTGGTATTCTGTACTATTGGCCAGCACTGCAACCTAACATAAATTATGAAAACATATCGGTTATTTGATGTATATAAATGCAAATTTTCAATGCTCTTTCAACGAGCGGTTCCGAATGGAGAGTGCGAAGTCAGCAAGCTTCACTTAATTATAAATAGGTGAACGACATAAAGATCGATATCGTGTTCATGAAAAATAGTGACTCGGATATAAGCGTTCTACAATGGTATATTTGCGCTATCCAAACGCGCTCTGTTGTCCCTCTGTTGAGAACGCAAAAATCAAAAATCAGCTGTTTATATAAATAACACCAAAACAATTCCTCCAGAAGGGAATGCTAATTTAATACGCAAATTTGTTTGAACTAGCGATGTCTCGATACTGAGAAAGTCCATTTTCAACTTTTCTACAGTGTTCCGTAGCGCGGTTTTGGTTTATATATATTCAGACCTTCATGCAACTCAAAGGACGATCGATATTATTGCTTCTAAGTGATTATCGCCCTCTTAACCATCGAATGGGTCTTCTTGATGTTTATTCCTTAGCATTTCGAACTCTTTAAAGGTTTTTTGGCTCTAGACCTTTACCATCTAGAAGAAAATCACGCCACACGACGCCATTTTTGTCTACGGTCAAAAAACAAAACTTTCCCCTACCCCCTAGAATATGAAAAGGACGAAAACACAATAGGTACCAAAAAACTCTGGTGATTGGGAAAGAGGTAATTTCTTATTATTTTCAAAGGACCACTTGCATCACCTACCCTGCAAGGGAATTTATATGCTTCCCCAGCTACCCCTACACGAAGTTAACGGAGTTAACAATGAAAATTTAAACAGATTTCTTTCACGGTCTTTTAGTATGTCGTTATATTGTGTCTAGCTGACGAAAATATTGACATCAGAGGGCCACGTTTTCGATCAGGGACTAGCATTTGGCTCACTTGAAGTTTCTTCTGAATATTCAAACCCCATAGTTTTGTTTTGGACGTCGAAAAGAACATTTCGATTTCTTCAACCTTTCGGGTCCGTATGGAACGTGAAAGGAGCATATTGGAAAGTGAAAAACATGCACGAATGAAGAGGAAGAAGAAGCAGCAGCAGTAGTAGCAGCAGCAGGTTTTGCAGCAATCTGCAAAAGAGCCGATATCTCGACCAATATTTCTATAATACGGACCACACGGTAGTTCAATAACACATGTATTATATTATATTGCACACCTTTTGAACAACAGGAAGTAAGGAAGTCCAAATGATCCAAGTGATACGAGGCCATTTCTAAACACTTTTGCCTACGCAGAAGACTAGAAAACTGAAATCGATATATACATCATTCTTTGTTGTTCAGCACGCTTGAATTGACAACGACGACGGCGACGCCGGGGACGACGCCTAGTAAAAATGAATTTATATTATAACATAACTAAAGCAAAGCGCGCGCTCTGATTGGTTAATTTAGCGTCTACTATTTGCCCATGGGTGTACGCTGCTGACGTGTGTGCCAATGTTTACATAGCAAATCTTTAGACAGACATTGTTTCCAAAGTAATGGCCGGCGTCCTTCTCCCAGAAATGCGAAACTGTCTTCACAGTTGTGTGAAGATGAAACTTTATCGAGTTACTGGTGTGCAGTCGGTTGTCATGAATGAATTTTCGCGCGCTTGTTTTCTCTTGTCATGTAAGACTACACGAACATTTTTTTGTGATGTAGCTCAATAAAAGGACTTCTGTTGTTCCAATGTCTCAATGTTATGTTATAAAACAAATGGTAAACGCCATAGCGTGCACCATTGAGTTATGGATGCACTTGGGAGGTTTGCTAAGCACTCAAGAAGCTAGAGTCTTACGACTCTTACGCTTCTTTCGTGCTTAGCAACCTCCCGCGTGCATCCATAACTCAATAGTACACGCTATGGCGTTTACCATTTGTTAATTTTACAAGCGAAGTTCGCAACTACTCGTTAAACCTCTTGTTTGGTGGCGTTCTTGTTGCCGACGTCATCGTGGTTTGCTTGAGTTCCCTAAATTAGGATATCACAGCAACAACAGCAACAAGAGATATTTGGACAAACCTTGACACCGACAAGATCAGTTGGTTCCAGTTGCAAGGAAGCAGCTGTAAGTGCAGAGGTGATGTTCGCCATGAAGATCGCCATGATAATGAGACCCAACAGGATCCAGATGATAGAGAAAATTCGAGCCACGACCGACTTTGGAGCTTTGTCGCCATACCTCATGTAGAAAGAAACTGCTATTAATTTATGATAGTTTTATACGAATTGGCTAGTGGAATAAGCATTGCCAGTAAAAGTGTCAGTGATAGGATTTTAAAAGTACAGGCAAGAAAAGTATAATGGACATATCGTCACCGAATGAATAATAAAAGTTGAAAGCAAATAATCTTATTTTACTTTTTTACACGTCGTTTATCCGAGAGTTGCCTCGAGAATTTGCACTAGTGAGTCCAACGTTCTTTTAGCTTAGTGATGTTTTCAAGTGCTCCGAATTACTGTCGTCAACCTAGTCTATAACATAGCTGCCAATGATGGACGCTTTGTTATCTGTCAATATGTTCTTACCCCACTGTGGTCATGGAAATAAAGGACCACCAGAATCCATCACAAGATCCTTTGATGAATGAACGTGGGAACTCTTCACTGTTCCAGTAGGTGTCCTGTCAGTTCATAAGAAAAACAAAAACAAAAACGATCGAGTGGCAAGGCGATTTGCTATGATTACGTCTGATTTTATACTAGTTATACTTATGTAAGAGCTCGTCTAATGTTGAGAGAATTTTTAAATATCACTTTCAGTGTAAATCTTTAGATGAACTTGCATTCTTACGATTACCTATACTAATCTAGTTACACAAAGTTAAACATACCAGCGCCCACATAATGATTCCAGCAATAGCCGTGAGTATCAGAGTCACCGCAAACAATGACCAAGACTTCAGCACTGCGTCCAAGACAAGACTGAGCTTGTAGGCTTCATCTTCACTAGTGATGAACTCGCTCCCAGGATAATCAGTGATTTTGAAAAAGGAAAATTCGTTGTAGCGTCGGTTTGTGGACTCGAATATAGGAGCAGCGACGTGGACTTTGTTTTGCCTCAGAAGCTCAATCATGTGAAATTCACTATCAGCTCGAAATGTTTCTAAAAGGTATTTTGTTGGTTCATGTGCATGACGAACACCGCATTTAACTGTTATGAACGGCAAGAGTACGTCTCTGAGCATACCATGGACTTCGTCGTCTAGCGATTCATTGGTGGGTGATGTTGTGTAAGGAGGCTTCTCAATCCAGGCTATTATCAGATCTTTCTCTGGCAAGCGTAGATTGTCCTCGTCGACTCCGTCTTCATTGCCAGGGATGGACTCGTTTCCAATCGTTGAAGTTGCTCGCAGGTGAATAACACAAAGACAAATGACAATCGTTGAAAGACCTTTTATCCAAGAGCTCATTGTCGCCCTATATATGGGAGAAGAATAAGGGAAAAAGGTGTTAACTGATGACATCTCACGGCTGGAGATTTGACATACTACCACGGCTGTCCATACATGTAATAAGAGACATGAAATGCATGAAGACATGTAGTATGTCTTAAGTATCAACTTCTCAAGAAAATGCACAACTAACAGGTGTATAATTTCTATTTACAAGGCTGACAAAGTTAAAAGTGAAAAACACACCGAACGTTTTCGACACTAGGTCATCGTCAGGGTAAGTGAGGACTTACCCTGAGACTTACTCTTATTTACCCTGAAGATGACCTACTGCCGAAAACGTTCGGTGTGTTTTTTACTTTTAACTTTTTTAGCCTCAGTTGTAAATAGAAAATATTGTAAAATCAAAGCGAATATTATGGACATAACAGGTATATGCTGTTATCAAATTTAAATTCTGAAACAGTTCCTCTAGATGATAGCGTCCAGATCATCTCTCTCATGGCCCATTGTCCGTCCAAGGGGTTGTGATAAATAAAGAACCATATTATTTATTACTAACTAGATCTCAGCATCAATCTTCATAAATGGCAGACCACCTTACTTCTCTTACCAGAAAATGCTGATTGGACAACATAGCAGTTTAGCTTTAATAACCAACATCTCAACGTATGGGACAGCATTATTAATATGTACAATGCCGGCATTATTTACTCTATAATGCTTACAAAATTCCCACAAATTGTTTCCACGTTAAGACGACAGTATGACGTGGACTTTGATCACTTTCGAAATATCTCGGATGAGTTTTTTTCGCACTAAACTCGAGATTAAATTATCTAATTGTTTTAGTTGAATTCTGACAGAATTTCCTTTAAATAACGATTTCCAACCATTTCTCAACACGGTATTAGATTTCATGCTTTAGCGGAATAAAGCGGATTGAATCGTAATTTGAAACTTGCAATTGTGCACCCGCCCTCGTCGGCTAATTGAAAGCTTTGGGGTTTTAAAGTCGCATAACGGCCAGTTTCCTTTCTTTAGGATTCCAGAGAATTAAGTTATCTAGCAATATTTGTAAATCATTTAATTTCCAAGGGGCATCTGTCAGACCGATAGTTCCGAGACCTAAATACTCTACTGATTGTCTTTCTTGTTCACCACTAAATTTTCTTCCGCGTGCCAGTGCAAAAAACATTGAATTTTTTCATTTTTTTCAATATAAGGCGTGAAAGCCAAACGTAAAATTTAAAAACAAAGACAGACAAAACAAGTTCGCATTGCTTCGCGGAAAAATCATAGGCAAATGTATGATAAATTTTGAAACTCGACTTTGCTGTTCATAAACTGTGCAAAATTCAATTTTTAAGAAAATTATTTAATTTAGTATACCAGCGGATTCAGCTACAAACACGGCAATTTCTGATGCATGTTGCATGCCCATGGGTCGATACAGAAATTCTAAAACAAGCCTTATTTTGTTAACCTGTTACTCTGATTAGTGAGGATATTTAAACCCAAAAGTACTGAATGGGTAAAAATGCCTCCTTATTGTTAAGAAATGGCCGAAACAAATTATTGTCTGAATTAGTTAATATGCAAAAGAAAACACTATTTCGTTAAGCAGAGTGAGTGAGTGAGAACTTTATTAAAGTGTCAAAAACCTTATAGCCTGGAAATAATACACCATACTAATTAGGGGACACTGCTAAAAAACTATACTAATACTAATATTAATACAATAAAAAAAATAAATGACTTTATGATGAGGGCGGGTGCAGAAATTATACGATAGTGTTACAATTCCTTTGAGGAAACGTATTACCATATTAATTGCTTTAGGTTATTTACATTCACATCATATAAGAGAATCTTTGTTTACAATATTTGACTCATTACCATGAGCGATACAGTTTCTGATGGAGCTACAAAGAGATTAACACTGAATATTGAAAGGTCACAGCACGATTAACTGTCCCAAGGAATTTGAGCGCGATGTATTGAATACTTTTTGTGCGACGCGGGTTTAAAAGCTCAAAATTTTACAAAGAATGTATGAGCTCATTAGCGCTTTTGCCACACAGAAATTTTGATGTTTTTGAAAGCCAATTTCTCTTCGAATATTACACCCAAAGAGCCAAAAATTTCACCACTTACTAAGTTTCACATGCTCTTTAAGTTTTTCTAGTAAAATCGTGTCTAGCATGATGCCTTCTATGCGCAAAGTCGTATGTTAATGAGGAAAAATGTAAACAATGACGTCAGCAAACATTCGCCTGTATGACTCACTAGTTGTTTAAAGATGCACATAACCACTAAAATGGAGAGGCGGCTTTGTCAGATGTCTGTTTTAATCATGGCAAAATTCATTAATCCAGTAGCCATGCATGGTATCCATGCAGCTCTCGTTGATGTTTGTTTTGAGAGCTACTTCAATTTTGCGCCTTGAATTAGTTGTGTGAAGGCCAAATATGGCAAGATAAAGATAGCCCAAAAGCTGACCAAACACCTGCCAATTACACTGGTGAAACTCTTAGCTCGTTATATTGGCATGAATACTGAATATTATCGAGCTAAAACTAGTGTTACCAGGTCTGACATTTTTTTTATTTCCAAACTACTCAAAAAGTGAATAATAAGTGAGTTTTTGATAGGGAAACATATTCATACGGAGGATTTGTGATATTTCACAAATCCTTCAACGACATCAAATGTATAATAGGGGACTTTAAACTTGAGTACGAGATCGAGTCCGAGAACGACTTTTCAATTCTAGTTTTCAGGCTTCACATTATCACAACACGTACCCATTCCACCCATCTACTGCCCTCTCTACCTAAAACCAACATGAACAGCGAGGGGTCTGGAAACGTCACTGGTTTGAAATTCAAAAATCGTACTCGTACTCAGTCTCGTACTCGTAGTCCAATCTAAAGGTCTCTAATATTTAAATATGCACTTCTTTTTGCCGGTGATTGTTGCTTTTTATAAAACAGGACACAAATAAATGAAACATGAAACACTTTCCTTCCAAAGAAAATATGCTGTTATACGCTTGACTTGAAATTTACGTACCAGACCTTACACAGAGAATGGAGTATTTGTTTTCCAATTTACCGAACGCAAGTTCAGTGGCGCTCGCTCACTCATAAAATATGCTAGTCTGGTTACAACACGCGTGCATCTTGGCTGGCATTGAGTTAGATTTCTAAATTAAAATTATGGATACTTGTAAAGCTCAAATCACTTACTTTTGGAACTTACTTCAAACGTTTAGTGCCCTCTGGATCGTTATGCGATTCAACACGTAAGAACGGAAATCGAAATTCTTTTGTTTTGGAATGAACCTCGATCATTAATTCACCTTAAGTGCGCAACAGTGGAATGCGATTACCAGTGTGAAAGTCACAAAGTCAAGTTTTGTTTATCACGCGATAAGCCGCCTGCGAGCTAAACTAGCTCCTATTGGGATACCATTTAATGTAATAGATTAATATTTTACAAGAGAGCTTGTTTTATTTCAGCTCTGCGATCCAACAATGGACCAAACATTCAGGTCTAAATAATGACAAGAATGACACTTTTAATGTACTAATGACATCGCGGAGAGTGGGAAACCACATCAATTGGAGAAACTTAATATAAATGCAGAATATCTGAGTAACACCTGTTTACAACGCCAGATGACTGACTCTGGCTCTATTATTAACTATGATTTCGCGCTATGGTCAAACAAAAGCTAGATAGACATAGCTTGTTGGTTACGGCACAGGAATGCTAAACCAGTATTTTAAGTTTCTTTTTCGCAAATAAATGCTCAGATTCGTTAAATCGTCGGATAGTAATAAGTAGTAAATTAAGAGAAGCACACACTTTTATGCAGTCAAAGTTGACCTACTAATAAA
This sequence comes from Orbicella faveolata, assembly GCF_042242905.1. Taxonomy (NCBI): domain Eukaryota; kingdom Metazoa; phylum Cnidaria; class Anthozoa; order Scleractinia; family Merulinidae; genus Orbicella; species Orbicella faveolata. The sequence continues at coordinate 26,695,455 of NW_028301553.1, forward strand.
TGTGAGCTGACGACACCGAGGTACGTAAATTGTCTATCTTACAGAGAGCTTGAATATGGTACTCTCTTGTATCAAACGAATTTAAAGCATGAAGTCAGTTATAGAATAAGTCGAATAAGAAAATCGGGAACTTGAAATATCCATACCTTGTTGGAGTTGACGGCAGTCACTGGTTCGTACTTGTGTTTTATTGACACCTAAAATTGAAATGTGAGTATGAGTTGTGGTAAAACCAATTTGGCGGCGTCATAACAATTCTTGAAAGACACACCAACATATTATACTTCTGCATTTTAGTCAGTATTCATTATCGGCAAAAGAAGCCCATTTATTTCCGATGAAAAGCAGCTGATATATAAATATATTTATGTTTACTAAGACTTCATGTTAAGAGCGTAAGAAAGTAACACGCTCTAGATATCAAGGAGGCCCACCTGTCGTTAGTATTGTGTTTCTAAAACATTTTAAGCAAAACACGACAGAAATTCGCAGCTTTTTTTTTTCTTTTCGGCGGATCACGCACAAAAAGCACGCATAAATGAAATTATCTAAGATATTAGTCAGGCTTGCGGGCTTGTTTTGTGCTTAATGTTATATTAAACAGTTTCACTGCCTTGCTTTCTGTCCTTCTTCTTTACCGCTTTTATATATTCCCGATTACTAACTAAGCTTTTATCGATTGCAGTCATCTCGGATGCCAGTCGATGAATATTGCTAATTATCAGCACGAGTGAGTATAAATATATTGCTTTTTCGGCAGAGTTTAGTATTAACGATTCTTTATGCATTACGTCCAGTAAGTAGGAATTACTGGTATTCTATGATTATGAGACAATAACAAAACATAGTGACGTTGATAGCAAATCGAATTTCCTTAGAGGGAAAACGTATTAGGCACTACTCTTATTATCTATTAATCAATAGAAGTTTGTAATTCACCGCCTAAAATCTTGCAGAGAGGTCCTCGTAAATCCGCAAGCGCCCAAAAACCTCTATTCCATCGCTTGTTTCGAGAAATTTAGCGCAGATCAAGCACTGAATCGAGTTCGTCTGAGATTAGACGGATTTCTTCTGCGTAGAAGTTAGAAACATAGCCAAGAAATCGTCACTTTGCCAAAATCTGATCATGTAAATACCCGGTTACCTCCTACAGTTTCGATGATTGGATATACAGCAATAAGGCATTTAGGTGTTCCTACAGTTGTGCGGGCATTTCCCTCATGTGTAAATTTCTTCTCACCTGCAAGTCAACTTAGCATATCTCAGGAGCTACCACCAGACGAACTCAGTGCAGCAAATAGGGAAACAGTGTCCAAAAGCAATTTAGATGAAGAGCCTTTTGTACAGTGGTGGACAATTTCTATACTGAAGCCCCTTTTTACGTTTTCTAAGCTTAATAATATTCCCGTAATATTCGATCGTGGCTTGGTTTGCTCGCACTGGAAAAGTTGAAAATTTACATGGACATGTCAATTTTAATTTACAGCATGTAAATATTGATTTACATTCTTTGTAAATTACAATTTACATGTTAGGGTTTTGTAAAATAAATTTACAGGAAATTTACAGCTTTTAGTACAGCATGTAAATGTTCTGTAAATAGTGATTTACATTGTTTTTGTCGACAATGATCATTTGAAGAACATGTAAAAACCTGTAAAATATTTTACGCACTTTTACAGTATCTGCCTTTGTAAAAAACATGTAAATTGCTTTGCTAAACCATGTAAGAAACGTGTAAATAATTCAAGCGAATGCTGTAAAAAGTCTGGAAATGTTATGTTTGTAACCCTGTAAAAACCATGTAAATGAAAAAAGGGGGCCTGTAAGAAACATGTAAAAACCATGTCAATGAAAAAAGGGGGCCTGTAAGAAACATGTAAAAACCATGTCAATGAAAAAAGGGGGCCTGTAAGAAACATTTAAAAACCAGGTAAATGAAAAAAAGGGGGCCTGTAAGAAACATGTAAAAACCATGTCAATGAAAAAAGGGGGCCTGTAAGAAACATGTAAAAACCATGTAAATGAAAAAAAGGGGGCCTGTAAGAAACATGTAAAAACAATGTAAATGAAAGAAAGGGAGCCTGTAAGAAACATGTAAAAACCATGTAAATGAAAAAAAGGGGGCCTGTAAGAAACATGTAAAAACAATGTAAATGAAAGAAAGGGAGCCTGTAAGAAACATGTAAAAACCATGTCAATGGAAAACCTAGAAGTTGCTGTAAATAGCCTGTTACAAACATGTAAATTAAAAAGGGGGACCTTGCAAAGGCTGTGAAAACAATTTAAATGAGATAATGGGGGCTTTTCGAAAAACTGTTAAGACCACGTTAATGTAAAATGGAGACTCTTAGAAAAAAAGATCTAAATTTAAGAGAAGACCTGCCTAAACCCTGCAAAAACCATGTAACGGAAAAGTGGGCTTATTTAATATAACTGGTGTAACGGTTCAACCAACGAAGACTGTTGAAATGATGTAAATTCCAAGTTACCGACAGGTTCGCTATCCTCTTGTAAACGGTTGGTTGGATTTTGCAAGGAAATAAATGAAAAGTTACCCCGGCCAGGTTAAACTTGGGGGGACGGGGGAGAGAGAGAGGAAGGGTTGTCTCGGGTAACCGAGAACATATAAATGGGACCTTTTAAAGGCCTGTAAAGTTAAAATGTAACACCGCCCTAAAGCTCCGTAAACCTTCGTGAAGCCTCCATTAAGGTGCCTTTTACGTTGAAGCATTTGAACTTCTCTAAAATCCAAGTGTGTGCTATAGTGTGCTTTAAATTGAATTTGGGTTAGAAGGTATGCACCAAACTAAATCGCTGCATTGATCGACACCGCACTAAGCTGTCTTCTTGTGAACTTTCCGCGCATCCACAACGACAAAATAAAACTAGAATTGTTACTGCACATGCAGGCGTCCCAAGCTTACGTCTCTAGAAAAGAGAAAAATTAATTCTCGGACACGTACGTATTTATTCATGAAGGACCATGAAAGCGTCACGTGTTGTATGAGTTCAAGACGGAAAGAGCCCCGGTGACCGAGTTTGAACTGACGCGAGTTAGGTTAGGCAGGGAACCATAAGGGACACGGCCGGCCCAACGACCGTTTTCTCTCGAATGCTTTGAAACGCTGTTTTAGGCTATCTCGCGTACTTTCAAAGCTCTGTAGGTTAATTTTAGGTTGCGCAAAAAAAAAGAATATCTGTTCGGTTATTCTAGAGGAGCGTGTGTATCTCGTACTTATTAGGGCTTTTTTGAAAGTGAAGAATGATCAATTAATTGACCTCGCTCCCAATGTGTGGCTTCATAGCTCAGTTGGTAGAGCATCGCACCGGTATCGCGGAGGTCACGGGTTCGAATCCCGTTGAAGCCCTGATTTTTTTCAGGCTTCTTCTTTCCAGTTGCTTAAATTGGAAAATTAACTGCGATGATCATTCTTCACTTTCATCTATAACCGCAGTTCATATATGAAATATTTCATATAAACGTTACATTATTAGGGCTTTTTTGTCCATTTCCCGAAAACGTTAGGACTTATCGCCTTTCCGAAAATGATAGCTGACTTTTTTTCGGTACCCAGAATGACATTTTGTTTTTTTGTTTGTTTGTTTGTTTGTTTGTTTTTTGGTGATTTCTACCGTTTTGTGCTTTCATTGCCATCACTGTTATCCCAGTCCCTTTATAAGAGCATACCAGCCTTGTGAGTACCCGATCACCAACAAACAGGAATCAGCGGTCTTCATGTTAGGTACCAGGTCCTCTCGGTTCTCCCGCCATGTTTGGCAGTTCGTTGGAACTTGCATCGAACTCGAGCTCTATTTTAGCGGGCCAAAATCCACCCTACCTTCGCTTCGTCATCGTGCACGGTTTCAAGGCAAAATTTTCCGTTACCCAGAAGCTGAAGATAGCAATTACAGGTGACAACAACAACAGGTAAGCAAGTTTTGCATAAATTGAACGAGTAGAGTAAAGTAACGTCAAGATACGTATACAATTCATTTTGCCTTTGGTTGTGAATGTGTCATTATCAAGGAGAAGTTACTTTGCTTGTGGAATCGACTTTGTTGAGGTTTACCTGCTGTGCATAAAGGGCTTTATTATCTGTTATTATCTGTTCTCGATAACCGAGTAAGAGCATGCGACATTTGTTATTGGCTTATATGCACCTTATGATTCCTTCTGATGCATGCTCTTGTAAGGTTATGTTGCCCTCTGATGTGAATGCTAGTAAGCTAAAATGTAATGTGCCATCTTCAGCAGACAAATTTCTCTTATGCTATTGTAAGTATTCTGAAGTTACTCAGGTGTCTACAGTTGTACCTACATGCAAGTTACAATATGCTACACAACTGTACATAGACATTGCACCCACTGGTGCTGATAGTAAGTTAAATGTTGTGAAATTTTCTTTCACCAAAAAAAACACTACGATACTTTATAAAGAAGTATACATGTACCTCAAACTGTCATGAAAACTACACAGGACTTGAAAAAAAAAGGAAGAGTAACTTGCCCAGGCAGGAAAATCTACTTGTCTTGGACGACACAGTATAGTCAATCGATTATTTCATAACAATCAATAGGAATTAGTCAATGATATCAGAAATCAATAAAAGGATTCGTCATGAGTAATCAATTGTGATCAAATTTTCAATAAACATTATCAATTTTGCTGATACTAGCGTATCTTCTAAGCAACATTTGATAAGAAAGAAATGAACAAAAGATACAAAGTGAAATATGAAATCATGAATACAATTGCATAAAAACATAACATTGTATCTTGTAAACAGAATATTTTGCTGGCATACATGTATCAGGGACTATGTTTTGGGGATCTTTGGTAGTGCCTTTGAAATCTACATAAAAAAGTTACAATCAAACATTGTGTTGAGGGACACAATTTTTCTACAGTTTATGTGAACTAAGAAAGAGAGGCCAACTTTCAATTGACTCTCTAATGACTGATAAATTTGGTAAAATCAAATTGATAACTTGAAACTTCTCTAGCATGTGAGTATGAATTTCTTTCAATTGATTGATAGCACTGATAACACTTACATTAATTTCAATTTATTGATTTATATCAATTTATGGATCAATTTCAATCGATTGCCTTACCCTGGGATGACCAGACAGCATTTTAGAGACCTGTTACAGCTGTACATTTTACTTGTACGAAATTGGGCTCTTACCAAATACATGCAGGTTTCATGTGTCATGCATCTGTTCATTCATCTGTAGCAGGGCAGGAAAAAAAATTGTAAGTCACTTGCCCAGTGGGCCAGTCAATTTCAGTTTTCACTTGCCCCCATTTAAATATTAGTTGCCAGTGTGGTGGCCAGTAAGGAAATCAGAGGACAAATGCGAATGAGGTACGCTCGGATTCCTAACTAATTCTTGCTTTCAACCTAATAATTAACGAATCTTTAGGTCTTAAGTTTTTAAATTGAGTGACTGGAAATTATCGTTTATCAAGCTGGCATTTTTAGTCAGACTCACAAGACTACTGAGGCTACATTGTAATTTCACTTGCCCACCGGGCCACTGAACTTCTATTTTTGTTTACCCAAGAGCAAAATTTACTTGGCTGAGGAAATCAGACCTGGTTTTTTCCTGCCCTGAGTAGATCACAGATAACACCAAAATGTGGTAAAAACAAAAAATATTCACATAAGGCATTACCAGAGTGTGTCACAGAATCTGTGAATTTTTCAGGCGTGTGTCACTGATGTTCTTACCACATTTTGATGTCTTCTGTGATCTATTACTGAACAGATGCGTGACAACGTAGAATCTATCTGCTTTGTAATGCATAACAAAGAAACAAAAACAAACATTTATGACATCAGCTGTACCTTTGCCCACCAATAGAGCATAAGTGCGTGTAAGAAACAATCAAATTGTGCCTGCAAATAACTTGACTTATTATTTAAACATTGTTTGATAGGAGTTTGATTTATTGTGCATGAATATTACAATGTAGAAGATAGTGAACATTGAATATTTACTGCCACACATTTTGAGTTTAGTTCTTCTACACCCTCTGATATTCAGTGCCTTCCAATCAGAGATGCAAAGTTTTTGTCACACAATAGCTACAGATGTAGATGTAAGATCTGTTTGATTGATGAATATTCAGGGCTCAAAATAATGGCCGGTCAATGGGCAATGTCTGGCCAGAATGGTGACTTGACTGGCCAAAAACTTCACTCGCTGGTCATGTTGACCAGTCATGTCATGTTGAGACGGTCACGTTGTTCATTCTTGAATAAACAATCGAATCTCCAACTGTAAATCTGAGAGTTTTTAATCTTTTTTATTATGACCTCTAATGAAAACATACACCAATGCATACATGTATCTGTTCGAACAGCTAAAGACCATTCGCTTGCTGTTTGTCATGCGTTCAAGATCGATAGGAATGCCATTCAAGTGACGGGTTAAATCCATTCGGAAAAATATTAAGCCAATTTTTAAACGGTCTAGCAGTGACTGGAACAAACAGACTATATTTGTGGGTTTAATTTGGCTCACATTACATGTACTTGATTTTTGCATAAATATCCTGACCAGTCAGAAACGAGACGTGACCAAGCTAAAATTACTTTGGCCAGTCAACATGACCGGCTACAGTCCGATTTCAAAGGTCACAGTATAAATTGGAATAATAAGAAACAAAATAATAACTCCAATGTAAAATTCACTGATTGATATCATACACAGAATTTGCTGATTCATACTCAGACATAACTTATCTTATTTAACGAAATGTTTTATGTTACTTGTAGGATGAAGTAAAATTGAGAGCGGTCAATACATGCATACTCCTTGGCATTGATGCTTGATCAGGAAAAAATCAGCCACTGAGAAGTCTACAGTACTTATGACTCTATAAGGGGTCCAAGGCCCATTTCTTGAAGGCCCTGGAAACTTTTCGGGCCCAGAAAGCCATCTTTAATTGAGCTGTGTCTAAAAACTAAGAGTTGTATATGCCTGAAACTTCTTGTGTGAAGGAAACCTCTCTTCATATTGAGAATAAGCGATTAAAACAGCTCTGTAAGCATAAGATTTCAGATTTTGGTAAGGCTTTCTGGGTGCGAAAACTTTTTGGGACCTTCGAGAAATGGGCCCCTGGTGCATTACAGTCTAACATGGTGACCTTCAACACTTTGATATGCTCTGGCAGCTTTCTGGCATAAATTGAACCACTTTAAACATTATTTTTTAATGCTTTGAAGTATCACTTACACTGTACCTGTGCTAGTGAATTAGCATCAAATTTAAATATCTTAGATTGCTAGGTTGATACTTATTGTTCAATACAACAGCTATAAGATTTCATCATAAAAAGCAAAGGCTATGTTTACAAACACATAGTACCAGAACAATAATTTATTAACTTATGATGTGTTATGGGAACTATGGTGCTAGATACGCCTTTCAATTTCAACAGGCCCCTATGAATTTTTTTTACAGTACAGTTTTTTTTATCACAAAAAGAAAAAGTAAAATTTTGAATATTATTTACAGTGAATGTTTTGTCAGGGGTCCAAAATGTTTGTACTGTTTGGATTCCGTACAGTTTTGGAAAAAGAAGGAAACTGTGACTTTGTAAACATAGCCTAAAAGATGTCAGAAGCCTTGTTTTATGTTATGCAATGTAGTATTCCTTTGGCATGAATGTTTTTATGATGAATTTAAAATGTCAATCTCTATCTTGTGGTAAAGGTTTTTTCTCCCTAGTTTCTGTTATTTCAAAAGAACAATTCACTCTATGAAAAAAGTTGATCAATACTTCACACTTATGTTGCAGTAATTTTCATAATAAGGTAAAGGTAAAGTCTGCATACGAGTCATGTGGCCCAACAGGCTGGAGCTTATCCCGCTACCTGTAGCAGGAAGTGACTAGGACTATTTCTACTCCCCCTTGATGAGATGCCAGCCATTGCAGGGTTACCCCACCATTAAATTCACTGCTACCCACTTATACACCTGGGTGGAGAGGCACTGAGAGTAAAGTGTGTTGCCCAACAACACAACAGAATGTACCCACCTAGAGCTTGAACCCAGATCGCTCGATTAGGAGTTGAGCGCACTACATGTAACTACAAGGCCATCGTGCCTCCCCCATTTTTCATTATTAAGGCTAATTTAATCCTACATTAATTACTTAGTAAGAAAAAACAGTTTATTCATTCATTTTATGACAAAGGTATTATCATTATGTTACATTTGACTTTGTGGATTTAGTATATATTTAAGACAGGTATCCATTCGCAAACAATTTTAATTTAGTAATACACCTAAATTGCAAAATTTTTACTAGTTGTAGCTGACAACAGTATACATGTAGTTCTTAATCATTTTATTATTTAGGAATTAAATAGAGCTGAATATGACATGGTTTCGCACAATCTTGAAAAGGTCTTGAATTTTAGTAGTCTTCTTGAAAAGTGCTTGAATTTGGTTAAAGGAGTCAGTCATGGTATTTTAAAATATTTTGGCCATGCACAAAATTACATTTAAGTTGTCTTGTTATGGCTAGATAGAAAAGAAAACATGTTTTATTTGTTGCAATGTATGCATTGTACACCTTATTCATGGCATATAAAAACTATTTGAATTTTACTGAGTTTGTTCTGATTGCAATAAATTTCTGATTCTGTATAAATTTGCATATTTTCTACTATTATAATTAAGGTCAACAGATTTGATTACAATAAAACAGTACATTCCATGCATTTTTCTTCAACTTATTATTTACAAGTCATTTATCGTACAGGGTTTCTGCCTCCTTTTTCGATTTCCATGTTATTTACAGGCTCCCTTTTTCCATTTCCAGGTTATTTACAGGCTCCCTTTTTCAATTTCCAGGTTATTTGCAGGCTCCCTTTTTCAATTTACAGGTTATTTACAGGCTGCCTTTTTCAATTTCCATGTTATTTACAGGCTCCCCTTTTCCATTTACATGCTATTTACAGGTTCCCTTTTTCGATTTCCATGTTATTTACAGGCTCCCCTTTTCCATTTACATGTTATTTACAGGCTCCCTTTTTCGATTTACATGTTATTTACAGGCTCCCTTCTTCGATTTCCATGTTATTTACAGGCTCCCTTTTTTGATTTCCATGTTATTTACAGGCTCCCCATTTCCATTTACATGTTATTTACAGGCTCCCTTTTTTGATTTACGTGTTATTTACAGGCTCCCTTTTTCGATTTACATGTTATTTACAGGCTCCCTTCTTCGATTTACATGTTATTTACAGGCTCCCTTTTTCGATTTACATGTTATTTACAGGCTCCCTTTTTTGATTTACGTGTTATTTACAGGATCCCTTTTTCGATTTACATGTTCTTTATGGGCTCCTTTTTTGATTTCCATGTTATTTACAGACTCCCTTTTTCGATTTACACGTTATTTACAGGCTCCCTTTTTCGATTTACGTGTTATTTACAGGCTCCCTTCTTCGATTTACATGTTGTTTACAGGCTCCTGTTTTCATTTTCCATGTTATTTACAGCCTCCCTTTTTTTATTTACACGTTGTTTACAGCCTCCCCTTTTTTATTTACATGTTATTTACAGTATTATGGCACCCTCCCTGTATTAAATTTACATGTTATTTACGGGTTTCCAGGTTGAATCACAAGAAATTTACAAGCTATTTACAGTATTTGCAGGAACAGTTTACATGTTATTTACATGATCTTAGCCCTTTGCTTTGAAACATTTACAGTGTTTTCTTCATCATTTACATGTTTCACTTAAAATATTTACATGTTATTTACATGAAACCTCCAAAACATGTAAAAGGGGAAAAATCATGTAAATTATTCTTTACAGTCTTTTTTTGATTATTTACATGTTAATTACATGTTATTTACATACTCTGTAAATTTTCAACTTTTCCAGTGTCGAAAAGGAATAAAGAGAATGGTACATTTTTGTTTGATATAAGTGGATATGAAATGTTCCTCCTTAAGTATCATTATAATAAACTGTATTTAGTGGTGTACGTATATGGCTGTTAAATGTGAGTGCATAAAGAATTTGTGAAAAACAAAATTGCTTACACAGAATATTTCAAGAACTAATTTTCATACAAAGGTAACCTTGAACTATCCATGGTGTGCAAGGGAATTCAGAGCGTTGGAAAAGCCTTAGCAAGACGAGGTACTTATAAACAGATTTCAGATGCTGCATTTTGTCCAGGTGAATTTTAAATTATTCAACCAAATCAACGTCAAAGTGATTTTAGTTAGAAACAAAGTTCCTAGAAAAAGCAACTAAAAGTGAAGTGCTGCATTTATAGCATGATAATATTTAGATTTAGCCAAGCCTAAAAGCGAAGCTCCCATAAAATACTAATCATTTTGATACTCAACACAATAACCTTTAAAGAAATTCACCAATAAGCATCTCACCAAGGCAATGAGTACAGCGAACAAAATATGCAAATCACTCCGTGCAAATGCCAAATAGCTACTCCTGTCCGGTTTTAAAGCATGATTCTCAACGAAAAATGGCCAAATGAAAGAAATGTTAAAGAATAAAATTCATTTGATGTTGACTTCATTTCAAGAAAAAGCCAAGAAATGCATTTAAAAGCCGGAAAACATGAAAAATTTCAATTTACAAGTCCTGTACCAGTATTCTGTGACTTTTAAAGAAATTCACTAAGAAGTATTTTTACAAACCGAAGGAACTGAACAAACAAATTAAAACAAAGAAGTCTCTATAAACAATACGCAAGGAAATGCATTAAGAGGGGATTAATAAGTTCTTTTCACGCAGCTTGTGAGGGTGGTAAACAATTCCAACCCTGCGTAACAGAAGAAGGATTTTAGCAGTCTGCGAAGCAGATCTCCCTAGTGACACAAAGAAAACTACAAACTTCGGCTTGGCAGTATCTAAAAATACGGTATTATTATCTTTAGCCGTGAAGTGGGAAAAACTCCAAAAACAATTGTAATTGTAATTTACAACAACTTCGACAAAGAAACTCAAGTGTTATTGTTTAGAGATTAGCGAAATTTTAACAATGAAACCAATAAAATGACTTCAGAGCGTGGTTTCAAATCAGAAAGACTTCACGACTCCTTTTGAAGCTATCTCACCGAAGCGGTGCCTTTAGAAAACACGACGGCAGTTTCTACGACAAAAAGTCACTCACCACAATTCATAAATTATCCGGGCAGAAATTTCCAACAAACAAAGTGAAGACTGTAATGAGCTAATGTTTCGATAAATCAGCGAGTCAACCACTTTTTCAGCTTTGTATACCGCTTGGTAATTTTAGAACCATGCAAAACACGTTTGATTTTTCTGCTGAATCATGTGACTTTTTTTTATACTACTGCACATTTTTCCCGCCAATCAGGAGAGAATTTAAAACTGCGAACAACTTTCTGCTGTCTTCTGAGACAATTATTTCGGGTTTTTATCCTACTACTTTGGTATGGCTTCAAGATTTATCACCTCAGAGTCTGTAATATTACATCCACCAATAACCACTTCAACTGAAGCATAAATTGATAATTTTTTTTTCTGCCCAGGGCTTTGCAGTCATTTTTTTGGCCATATAGATTTACCAGTCGTTTAAAAAAATCGAATCCAGCTTCGAAACAATATTGTTCATTACCATTTTGTTTTCTAAAAATTCGTGAGAGATGCATTAACCCGTTGATCTGTATTCATGGTGGTCATGTCTTTCGGCCATCGAAGGAAAGAAAAAAAATTCCAGGTACTCTTTACCAGGCAAAGTTTTTATGGCTTTCTACCCCCTGATGTTCTTCATCGGTGCCCCTTAAACAATGTTTGGTGTTTCTTGTTTTTCATTTTAGGGCCAAGAGAGGTAATATAATCGAAAACAGGACCTTGAAATATTCGCGTTCACGCAGTGTAAGTGGCGTACGTATGAACGTCATAGGGACAATCACGTGACAATAAAAATTGTCTCGGCTCGATGGGTTACCAAATTTTCTAAGGTATGGGGCTACGCTCGTGCGCCTTCGGTGCAAGGGAGCTACGCTATAATTTACTTTTAGGGGAACTCAAATTCTCATCGTATTATGCGCAAACATGTCTCATTTTGATACTCGTAAAGCTTGTCACCCACATTTTACTTGTTACCTTCAGTGTCACTTTATAGATCACCTCCATGGGTGAATTCAGAGGTGTCCTGAGGGTCGATTGAACAGAAAATTTCTATACACACACGAAAATTTCCAGAAGGTGTTTCATAAATAGATTCTTTCGGGTTTCGTAATTCTGCTCGGTTCCGATAGAAAGTCTTTAAGAGGAACTAATGCACTTTTCATCATTTGGACCATTGAGACCTATTATAAAACCTTGCATTACCTTCACATACGACTCGTAACTAACCCACGATGCACCACTCATGACCTACATGACGGGACGCACGGGGCTTCTACTGTAAGTACCGCAGAGAAAGGGTAGGAAATTTTCCAAGCATTCCTTACATACTATCGCTAGGGTTCTTCGTCTTGCGGCCAGGGAATGCGTCATAATCTGTTTCAGTGACATGTCGATGATATTAAATAAAAAATGAACCAGAAAGGGCCGATGGAATATGAGGCAAGCTTTAAAATGAAGTCACGATATTAACAGTGCTTTAAAAGTAAATAGTGCGTTCGAGTCATTCCCGATGCTTTCAAATGATGGCGGACCCCACCGACGCCAATAATCTGGAACAAAACAAGGTCATTATATATCGGATCACATCTAAACACACGTGAAGAAAGACTTGGGCAGGAAAAAAACGTGAGCGGACAAAACCGGGGAATGCCGATAAATCAAGTAATCCCGCAATGATGAACAAATTACACAACATGAACCTTCCTCTGCTTCTCCCCCCTGAACCAAGTTCAGATCTACGAACTGAACTTAAAGATACCAAAGTGCCTACAAATGGATGTTGAGCGCGGCGAGCAGACGTAAATGTCTTGTTTACCCAATGAAAGCCATCACAATAAACTCTGAGCTTGCATCGAGACGCTTGGCCGGGCGTAAAGGTGCGTTTGATTAAATTAATCAATCTAACACAACCCAGATGATCTGGAATACTTGTCTGAGTATGTTGTTGGCAGTGGGAGCCGCGTGTGGTATTATTATGCTCAGCAATTGAAGTTATTGTGTAGAAAATATCGCACAATCACACAGCCGAGGGAAAAAAAAAAAAAAAAAGCGCGAGGAGAAACTTAGTACATGGAGGTAAGATAGATTGTCAGTGCTTTAGGTGACCATGCACGGCTACCAATGGCTTGGCCAATCGCGTGGCTAATGGCTCGTACATGCAACGAATCGTAAAAGTCCGTAAGTAACGACCTCCGAAAGAAGTGAGCTCACCCCCTATCCCCTGAAAATAGAGGAACTAAGGTTCAAAAGTATAATTATTTTTCCAATCAATAACCTGAATAACGTACGATAAACTGATGACGATTCAACTAGGGAAGGTATAGTTTATTCCAGGAGGCGTCATGAAGCGCCCTTGTAAAACAAACCCAGCAAAATTTCATCAAGTAACAAGAAGGTACTAACAGGACCTTTTCCTCAAATTGAAATTACTAAAATAGACAACTTTGCATCATTTTTAACAGGAACGCATAAAAAGAACGTTTAATCATATTGAAATTAAAAACTTGACCGGGGCAGTTAAATATTTATAAAGAAGACTAACGTAGCAGTGCATCATGAACAGTAAAAATAGTTTAAGGTATCTTACATCACGTTCTACATATAAATTGCCCACCCATGTGCCAGCAACATAAATTGGAAGAAGATTGAAGAATTTCTAAACGATTTATAAGAACTAAGTGTTTTTACGAACTACATCCACACCCTTAGAGGAGTACAGCCCTGTTCTCATAGAATTAATTAAAAAAAAAAAACCACCACGAAGAGATACTTACAATAAAAGTCACCTTGCGTTCATGGGGTAAGAGATTCTCGCCCATATCACCTTTCTTTTTTTTCTCGTAAGTTCTCGCGCGTTTAGAGATTTGCCACACTCGCGTTTTAGGTTCGGGGATCCCAACCAATGCTTACCTAACTTTTTAAAGATGCTACTTTTAGCCCTCCCCCAAATCTACACACGTGTATTTCACTTGTGGAAGTCTTTTCATTTCGACAGTGCTTAGGTGAGAGATTCTCGTCGATATCAACTTTCTTTTCTTTCGCGTGTTTTCGCGCGTTTAGAGATGCGCCACACTCGCGTTTTAGGTGCGGGGATCCACACCAATGCTTACCTAACTTTTTAAGAGCAGCTTCGCCTAAATATCAACTAGACTTGGAAATAGCGAAAAAATCGAATTTCTTCAAACTCGCCCAGAATGAAGCCCTACGGGCACTAGTTACAAAAATATCGTTTTAAGTTCGATAAATCAAAAATTATTTTTTTCGGCAATTTTTTTCGATTCGATGCTCCAAATCGGCCAAAATCCATCGAAAATGAGCGGCATATTCAGAGGCTCCTAAACTCAAAAGTAAAAATCTTCATTACAAGCTGATTGTACGTCGTATTTGTACTTCCTTTTTTGTCTATTTAGAGCTTAATAGATTGTGATTTGATTAGAACTTAAATATTTGACGAATTTTCTAAATTAACGACCCAAGACAGCTTTACAAGACGTCTACATTTAGCCTATTTTCAAATGCTAAAGAGGCGTTCTGGTACACGGCTTTTCCCAAAACGACTAGTTTGGTCTGAAAGAGCATTGTTTCTTCTTCCAATTGGTGAAATAAAATTTTTGGGTAAATAAAATCGCGAGCGCTGAGATAGCGAACTAAATGCAGCACTTCTTCCTGAAAACGTGACCTTTGACCCGAGCGTAACGAAACCAGTTACTGCAAGAAAACCCGGAAGAAAAGCAAACGCTTCGTTATTTTGAAACAATTTCTAGTGATATCTCTCCGAAACCATGATTGCAAGAAACTATTTCCAGATATGAAGTGATACAGGGTCAAAGAAGGAGGCTTCAAGATTTTATAGCATCGGGCAGGTCACGGAATATTAAACATTTCTTCTTTTAGAGGTTTTCAAATCTGGGTCCAGCTTCTTTTGAAGGTTAATCCTAGAAGGCGACTCTTCTATAAATATAAATATTCAGGTAAGTATCGGCTAACATACTTCAAGTTTGCAAATTTCACTGGTGTAGTGTTTGTAAGGTACATTTCGGTGCATCATACATAATATACTTAAGCGCGCAATGTAAGTTGGGAAGTTGATTATTAAAGCAGCATGGCGGATTTCTAGATTAGATTCGTGTGTCGTATCCGTTCATTGCAATAATCCAGTTCCATCGGTTGTGGAACGTGACATCTGGCGACGAGGATTGAAGTTGCAACTGCCCAGACCATGGCGTCAATAAAGATAGACGATTTGACGAGTGTAAAACCCTTCGACCCACATGGTGAACCTTCAGGCGTGGGAAGGCGATGGCAGCGTTGGTTGAAAAGTTTCTCGATGTATGCCGACAGCAAAGGCTTGCTCATCGAAGCGGATAAAGCGGATAATAAAATCCAGAGGAGAGCTTTACTCCTTCATTCTGCTGGCGAAGCTGTTCAAGAAATTTTCGAAACGTTGACTGACACAGGCGAGGCGAAAGATTACGAAAAAGCGGTGAAGGCTTTGAACGATTATTTCATTCCAAAGGTAAATTCGACATACCAAAATCACCTGTTCCGCAGCATGGAACAACAGGACGGCGAAACTGTGGCTCAGTTCGTGACGCGATTGAGGCAAGTGGTCAAGGACTGTGACTACGGCGAACAAGCCGAAAACCAGATTCGTGATCAAGTCGTGCAAAGATGTAAATCACATGAATTAAGGAAGAAACTACTGGAAAAAGGTGAGAAATTAACCTTAGAGCTGCTACTTTCGACGGCAGCAAATCACGAGCGAGTTCAATCACAGCTGGAGAATATGGAAGGCAGAAAGGATGTGAATTTGGTCCGCGACAAGCAGGAAGACAAAGACAAGGAGTCTGTAAAGCGAGCATGCTACAGATGTGGAAAAGTAGGACATTTTGGACGAGACTCTGAATGCCCTGCGAAAGGAAAAACTTGCTATAAGTGTGGAGGAGCTGACCATTTTGGTTCGCAGTGTAGAACGAAAACAGCCAAACCTCCCAAACCTAGACGGGAAGAGAAGACAAAAGGAAAGAAAAAGAAGAAGTCAGTAAGGTATGTGGGAAGTGAAAGAGATGCAGATGAGTATGCATTTACTGTGAATTCCGCTACATCTCCTGAGAAAATAGATGTGACTGTGGGCGGAGTTGTAGTTGCAATGCTGATTGATTCGGGTGCGAGCACCAATGTGATTGACAAAAATCTGTGGTCAAAGTTAAAGCAAGACAAGATTAAGTGTGTGTCGAGAAAGAGTGATAAGAAGCTTTATGCGTATGGCAGTAAACAGCCGCTGAACATTCTAGGAACATTCTCAGCACTGGCAAGAGTAGAGGGGAAAGAAACCAAAGCCGAATTTGTTGTTATTAATGGTGAAGGGGCAGCACTGCTTGGAAGAGAAACTGCCATACAGCTAGGCGTGTTGAAATTAGGAACCCGGATCTGCACTGTGACATCTAATGAGACGATTATGTCCGATTACAAAGAAATCTTTGAAGGTGTGGGAAAGTTAAAGAATTACCAAGTTAAGTTGCATGTGAATCCGAACGTACCCCCTGTGGCGCAACCAGTCAGGCGCACCCCATTTAGTCTTCGAGACAAGGTTAAAGAAAAGATTGAAGAACTGGTAGTCATGGACATAATTGAACCGGTAGAGGGCCCGACCCCGTGGGTTAGTCCAGTTGTAGTAGTCCCAAAGCAGAATGACGAAATACGCCTTTGTGTAGACATGCGAAAGGCTAATGAAGCCATTGTCAGAGAACGTTATCCCACACCCACGGTGGACGAAGTGCTCCAAAACCTCAACCAAAGCACGGTGTTCAGTAAACTGGATTTAAAATGGGGTTATCACCAATTGGAACTCCATCCAGATTCCAGAAGTATCACAACGTTCACTACACACTGTGGTCTATACCAGTACAAGCGCCTTATGTTTGGGATAAGCTCAGCTCCAGAAGTGTACCAGCATGTCATTCAGCAATCATTACAAGGCTGTGAAGGTGTTGCCAACATCTCAGATGATATCATTATTCATGGGAAGAACACTGAAGAACATGACAGAAGATTGCAGCGAGTTTTGGAGAGGCTGAAAGAGAAGAATCTCACGCTGAATGCAGAGAAGTGCAGGTTCCACATGACCCAGATGGTGTTCATGGGACTGGTGTTAAGTGACAATGGTATTGGCCCTGCGGAAGACAAGGTAAAAGCAATCGTTGATGCAAGAGAACCGCAGAGTGTATCAGAAGTCAGAAGCTTTCTGGGACTGGCAAACTACAATGCTCGTTTCATCCCGGACTTTGCTACGGTCGCAGAGCCATTGCGCAGATTAACCAAAAAGGGTGTCCGTTTCGAGTTTGGAGAAGAGCAGAAGAACGCATTCAGTGAGCTTAAGAGGAGGCTATCAAGTGCAGAAACTCTTGGTTACTTTGATAAAAATGCCAAGACACTAATCATAGCAGACGCAAGCCCGGTAGGCCTCGGTGCGATCCTCATCCAGGAGCAGCAAGGCAGGAAAACAGTCATTAGTTACGCAAGCAAGAGTCTAAGCGATGTGGAAAAGCGTTATTCGCAAACGGAAAAAGAAGCCTTGGCTGTTGTATGGGCATGTGAACGATTCCATGTGTACCTTTACGGCATTGAATTTGAACTGTACACTGATCACAAACCGTTGGAAACAATCTACTCAAGCAGATCGAAGCCGTGTCCACGAATCGAAAGATGGATCTTGCGATTACAGCTATACAAGTTCCAAGTCAAATACCTACCTGGAGAGCAGAATATTGCCGATCCGTTGTCACGCTTACTGCATGCGAACGAGCAAGCAGAATCTTCATCAGCGCACAAGGGGTCAGATGAATTTGTCAGGTTTGTCGCAGTAACTGCCACTCCTCGAGCGATGACAACACGTGAAGTTGAAGAAGCCTCATCAAAGGACAGAGAGTTCGTGGAATTGCGTCAGCACATTAAAGATGGAAACTGGAAAGGTGATCAGCACAAGCAGTACATACCAGTATGTGGCGAACTGTGTGTTATTGGCAAGTTAATTCTTCGAGGTACCAGGATTGTCATTCCGAGCAAGTTGAGACCTCGAGTACTGAGCCTTGCCCATGAAGGACATCCAGGAATTGTCAGTATGAAGCAGAGATTGCGATCAAAGGTATGGTGGCCTGGGATTGACAAGGAAGCCGAGAAGTTTTGCAGAACCTGTCATGGCTGTCAGCTTGTAAGCAGTCCAGCAAACCCAGAGCCAATCAAGTCAACCCCATTACCAAGTAGCCCATGGCAAGATTTGGCCATAGACCTATTAGGCGCATTACCATCAGGAGAATCTGTCTTAGTCATCGTTGATTACTTCAGCAGGTACTATGAAGTGGAAGTCATGCGTTCGACAACATCAGAGAAAGTCATAGAGTGTTTGGAGAAAATCTTCACCACACATGGACTACCTCAATCACTTCGAAGCGACAATGGTCCACAGTTCAGATCAGAAGTGTTTGAGCGGTATTTGGAGGATAACGGCATAGAACACAGGAAGACCACACCATTGTGGCCACAAGCGAACGGCGAGGTGGAAAGACAAAACAAGTCCCTCCTCAAGAGAGTGAAAATAGCTCAAGCTGAGGGAAAAGAATGGAAGAAGGAAGTTCGCAAGTACCTGGTAGCATATAGGTCAACCCCTCATACTACCACAGGTGTGAGTCCAGCAGAACTCTTGTTTGGCAGGAAGATGCGTACTAAACGACCTGAATTGAGAGAGGAGAGTACAGAGAATGAGATACGAGACCGAGATGGCGAAATGAAAGCCGAAGCTAAACACTATGTAGACAAGAAGAGGAATTCCCAGGAGTCAGACCTAGCTCCAGGTGACAAAGTCTTAGTGAAACAAGAGCGCAAAAACAAGTTGTCAACACCATTTGTTCCTGAGCCTTATGATGTTGTTACCAAAACTGGGAACAGTGTTGTCGTTGAATCACCAGAAGGCGTTCAACTTATGCGAAACACAACTCATGTAAAGAAGTACGAGGAAGCATCACAGAATCCGGAGGAAACAGCCCCATTGCTTGATGTTGCTGATCCTGTAGAACCGGAAGCAGAACAAGAAAAACTGAGCAGCCCGGTTATGACGAGACCAACAAGGGCCAGGAAACTGCCGGAAAGATTTAAAGACTTTGTTATGACCTGAGTGTCATTTTTAAGGACTCTCTTTTGACTTGAATGCTATTGTTAGAGACTCTGTTATGACTTGATGTCATTATTGACTGTTACGGTTCAAAAGAGGAGAATTAATAATTTTTATGGCCAGCCGTTTTGTGAGTTTAAGTCGTACTAGGTTTTTAGTTGACTTTCGATTGTGTTGACATTTCCTTAAGATCATAGTGGTTATACCGAAAAAGGAAGGGATGTAGTGTTTGTAAGGTACATTTCGGTGCATCATACATAATATACTAAAGCGCGCAATGTAAGTTGGGAAGTTGATTATTAAAGCAGCATGGCGGATTTCTAGATTAGATTCGTGTGTCGTATCCGTTCATTGCAATAATCCAGTTCCATCGGTTGTGGAACGTGACAACTGGAATTCGTTAGCGGTCATTGACTTAAATTCTCAGCAAACAAAGTTATTGTGTCAAAATGCGCCCTTTAGCTCCCTCTTCGACCCTGTAACATTTCATATCTGGAAATAGTTTCTTGCAATCATGGTTTCGGAGAGATATCACTAGAAATTGTTTCAAAATAACGAAGCGTTTGCTTTTCTTCCGGGTTTTCTTGCAGTAACTGGTTTCGTTACGCTCGGGTCAAAGGTCACGTTTTCAGGAAGAAGTGCTGCATTTAGTTCGCTATCTCAGCGCTCGCGATTTTATTTACCCAAAAATTTTATTTCACTAATTTGAAGAAGAAACAATGCTCTTTCAGACCAAACTAGTCGTTTTGGGAAAAGCCGTGTACCAGAACGCCTTTTTAGCATTTGAAAATAGGCTAAATGTAGACGTCTTGTAAAGCTGTCTTGGGTCGTTAACTTAACAAATTCGTCAAATATTTAAGTTCTAATCAAATCACAATCTATTAAGCTCTAAATAGACAGAAAAGGAAGTACAAATACGACGCGCAATCAGTTTGTAATGAAGATTTTTGCTTTAGAGCTTACGAGCCTCTGAGTATGCCGCTCATTTTCGATGGATTTTGGCCGATTTGGAGCATCGAATCGAAAAAATTGCGGAAAAAAATAATTTTTGATTTATCGAACTTAAAACGATATTTTTGTAACTAGTGCCCGTAGGGCTTCATTCTGGGCGAGTTTGAAGAAATTCGATTTTTTCGCTATTTCCAAGTCTAGTTGATATTTAGGCGAAGCTGCTCTTAAAGATGCTAGTTTTAGTCCTCCCCCAAATCTACAAACGTGTATTTCAATGGTGGAAAACTATCGATTTGCACAGTGTCTGGGTTGGAGATTCCCGCCCATATAAACTTTCTGTTCTCTCGTAAGTTCTCGCGCATTTAAAGATGCGCCACACTGGCGTTTTAGGTGCAGGGATCCCAACCAATGCTTAGAAAACTTTTCAAAGACGCTAATTTTAGCCCTCCCCCAAATCTGCACACGTGTATTTCACTTGTGGAAAACTATCGATTTGGACACTGTTTGGGTTGGGAATTCTTGCCCATATTAATTTTCGTTTCTCTCGTACGTGTTCGCGCGTTTAGAGATGCGCCACACTCGCGGTTTAGGTGCGGGGATCCCAACCAATCCTTACCTACCTTTTTGAAGATGCTACTTTTAGCCTTCTCCCAAATCTACACACGTGTATTTCGCTTGTGCAAAACTATCGATTTGCAAAGTGTTTGGGTTGGGCATTCTTACCCATATCAACTTTCTGTTCTCTCGTAAGTTCTTGCGCGTTTAGAGATACGCCACACTCGCGGTTTAGGTGCGGGGATCCCAACCAATGCTTACCCAACTTTTTAAAGATCCTACTTTTAGCCCTCACCCCAACTCTACACACGTGTATTTCACTTGTGGAAAACTGTCGATTTGCACAGTGTTTGGGTTGGGCATTGTTGCCCATATCAACTTTCTTTTTTCTCGTAAGTTCTCGCGCGTTTAGAGATGCGCCACACTCGCGTTTTAGGTGCAGGGATGCCAACCAATGCTTACCTAACTTTTTAAAGGTGCTAGTTTTAACCCTCCACCAAATCTACTTACGTGTATTTCATTTGTGGAAGTCTTTCGATTTGGACAGTGCTTGGGTGAGAGATTTTCGCCCATAACAAGTTTCTTTTGTCTCGCAAGTTCTTGCGCGTTTAGAGATGCGCCACACTCGCGGTTTTGGTGTCGGCATCTCAAACTATGCTTACTGGACTTTTCGAAGATGCTAGAGTTGGCCCTTTCTTAAATCTACACAGGTGTATTTCACTTGTGGAAGTCTATCGACTTGGACAGTGTTTGGGTTGGAGATTCTCGCCCATATCTATTTTCTTTTGTCTCGTAAGTTCTCGGGCGGTTAGAGTCGCGCCACACTGGCGTTTTAGGTGCAGGGATCCCAACCAATATTACCTAACTTTTTAAAGATGCTACTTTAGCCCTCCCCTAAATCTACACACGCGTGTTTCACCTGTGGAAGTCTATCAGTTTGGACAGTGCTTGGGTGAGAGATTCTCGCCGATATCAACTTTCTTTTCTCTTGTAAGTTCTCGTGCGTTTAGAGATGCGCCACACTCGCGTTTTAGTTGCGGGAATCCCAACCAATGCTTACCTAACTTTTTAAAGATGCTAATTTTAGTCCTCCTCCAAATCTAGGCACGTGTATTTCACTTGTGGAAGTCTATCGATTTGGACAGTGCTATTTACGGTGTAGAATGAAAAAAAGAAATGAAATTACAGTAGTGTACTAGCTGCTAGCTGTAGTAACCTCAATTCAGGGAGAATTAGCGGGGAGGTGGTAGGGGTATTAAACAAAATTCTATACGGGGAGGTCCAATCCCTTGTCCTGTTATATACCATTTCGTACAGACAAGGTAACCCTTTCGCATACCTTCCAAAGAAAATATACCGATTGCTTTGTTGTTTTGTATTCTGATTGGTTCATTGTGTCTTGTCCGTTTGTTTTGATTGGTCAGATCAGATTATTCCTTTGGTCTTACGATATTAGTTAGAACAGCAGTCAATTTTCAACAGAACTGATACGTGTCGACCTTCAATGCCTACAATAATGCATTGTACGCTGAAACTGAAAATTAACTGAAACTTAGTTTAGGATCGATATATTAAATACAGTCGTTTATATAATGCTTTAATACACTCTGACCTTATACAGATGACACTGTATACTTTTCTTCCTTCCCTTGGGGACTGGAAACGATAACCTATATGTAAGCATACTAAGGTGATAAAAAATTATGTTGTAGCTCAAAAATTTAATTCTAAGGAAGGTAAAAGCTGTTACAAGCTGTTACATTAACACGCAAATAAACATGGGTGTAACTAGGACATAATTAATTTATGACTGATTTGCAGAAAGCTATCTAAAAAAATACATTGGATCACAACTAAAACAACTACCAGCCTCATTTGTTTATAGCTGACAAAAGATCCACGAGTTAGGTAGCACACTGAGTGCGCTCGGTGTAGTCTTCAATCATTGTCACGTTATTATTTCTGTCTTACATTTCTTTATTGTTGCTATAGCGCAACATTCGTTCTTTAAGAACAGCTGCTAGTAGGCCTTTCCTAAAAGGTACTAATAATTTCTTGAATATGGGAGTTGAGATTCGTATCTTACATTCGTCATGAGGAGATGCATCAGATGAATCAGAAGTACTTTGCGTTTATTGAAAAAGAAAGCCTTGCTTACCCACATTCAAGACACTATGGTACTTTTGGAAAAGCATACATGTATCTACGAGTACCGAAAGCAAAAAGGACTAAATGAAACCTCTTGTATGACAAATATATACACTAAATATTTCTTGTTTTGGGAAAAGAGGATACCCTTTAACTTGATTATGGAAGGGTATATTTAGGAAGAGAATGTTTTCTTCCCCACAAGCTGCGAAAAATCACATGAAATTAATATAACTTTTGTGCTCTTAACCGGGAATGTTTCCGCTAAATCATTACTTAGAAAACAAGGAGCAACTGGACAACTCGCCGACTATTAGGAGAACATTCGACCTTGTACCTTATCGCATGAAAATTTCGCGACACGTTAATTTCGCGACTTGCGCGATTTAAAAAAAAAATCGCGAAATTAAAGTGACGAGAGCAGTAAGTGCCGCGAACATAACATTATCGCATGACGCGAAAATTAACTAACATTGTTATCGTTAACGTATAGTCCCGCCGTTGCGTTTTTTGTTACTTTTGACGTTACTGTACCTTTGATAAAGTCGGTTTACTAAATTCAAGGACATGTTTGAGTAACATTGCCAAGGAAATAAATTGTGCTTTCCGAAAACGCGAAGTTAGAGTGATTCAAATACATAATTTTTGCAAAATCGAGGAATTTATGTGTCGCGAAATATGCGCACCTCAAAATCTCGAAATAAATGTGTCGCGAAAATTTCATGTAAAAAAGTCTAACTGATAAAAAACAGCTCTAACGTTTACGGATTAACTAGTAATAAGAATCGATATTTCTTGTCTCGGAACAAAAGGCCAGTAAACACATGCATATAGAATGGCCCTTTATAACTAAACCAACAGTAAAGTGGCAAGGCAATAACCTGCCTTAGGGGGGTTGGACGCCAACTGATCCGGAATCCGGATCCTTGCGTGTGTATCGTTCTTGTGGAGCCTCGATTAATTCAATGACTTCACCGTCAACTCCCTGTCCACCTTCTTCCATCTTGGATTGGTCAGCGTCCATCAGCTCATCACGTGACAAGTGATCTACTATTCCGGCTCCAATTGCATCTCCAAGAACATTAACCACAGTTCGGAAGCGATCCCTATAGGATGAAAAAGCGTCCGTCTTAATGCGTCAAGTTTTCGAAATTATTACGTTTTCAAGATTTCAATATTTTAATTGTTGAGGGAGAGATCGCGCACATAACAAAATAGCTGTGATTTTCTCTTTTTAAAGATCCAACGGGGTAATTATTTTAAGATTAAAAAACTGTAAAACTTGGAGCAGATTTCAGTTGAGTGCCGTAAAACCAGATCCAAAGTAATCACTTGACTAATCGCAAAGAATGCAGACAATCCAGTGAACCAGTCAAACCTCGAAGTAACTGCGCGTAGCTGACGCATATCGCGGGAAAAAGAGTGAGAACGAGGTTACTTCTGAATGGATGGAAAAGTTTGCGCGCATTTTATGAGCCAATTATGTAGCGTAGTTGAAGCACAACAAATTACTATTAGACACTCAAGTAAAAACCTCTCTAATGCAGAAGTCCTTACATGAACCAGTCAACGGCCCAGAGTAAAGCCACATCGCCAAGCGGAAGATTGACAGCTTGCAGCACGAGTAACATGGTAACCAGGCCTGCAGATGGAATTGCGGCCGCTCCTACAGCCGCAGCCATTGCGGTCACCCTGACAAAGAAAACAATGATAATGTCACAGAGCCAATACTAACTGCCAACATGATCATTGCAACACAACGTAATTGACTCGTTAATTGAAATAAAGCCTCTCTTAAAAATTAAGCGTTATATTATCATTTCTACTTGGTTTACCACTTTACTTGTCACTTGCTTCAGCAGCTGAAGGTCACGTGAAAGTTTTTTGCGCTTTTATTTCGTGTTAAAAACGTCATTCCGAAAAATTAACCGTCAACCGTCAAATCGGCTTGTTGTTAACCGTCAACCATCTAAGGGACCCCCACTGAGACCCTGTGAGTAAGTAACGTGGTCTTTTTGTAGACCTGTCTGTGTGTGTTTGGGTGTGAAAATTGCAAAAGAAAGAGGGCCAATGAGTATGCCAACTCGCTTAAGTGGCTAAACAGGTGCTAAATAACAAATAAGTGAGGAAAGCAGACAATTGGCAAAGATTTTACAGTGTAAATTACTTTATGAACGTTATTTTCTTTCCTCGTTGTCATTGTCATGATTGTCGTCGTCACCGTCGCTGTCGTCATCATCATCAGTGCCAACGCCGCTTTCGTCGTCATCGTCATCACTATTACACCTTGTTATTCGTTGTTCTTTTCTTTTGTTCAGTTTTGATTTGTTCTGTTTTAGCGCCTCTTCTACTAAATGACCAAAACATTCTCAGGAAAATACTGTAAATGCTTTGTCTGTACGTTACGCCACACTTACACAACAGTTATAACCCTCCCAGGTCCAAGACTGATACCATGCAGCTGCGCGATCCAAAGGGCACACACGCCTTCGTACAGAGCCGTTCCATCCATGTTGACGGTGGCACCCAGCGGAAGAACAAAACGGCTGATACGCTTGTCCACATGGTTGTACTGCTCCAAACATTTTATGGTCGTCGGCAAAGTAGCTGCGCTGAACAATGATCAAATCATAGAACGTTTGTAAGATGATTGATTATAAGCGGTGCGCTGTCCTAATGTACTACTTATGCACCGGCTGAAACTTCCTACGAAGGACATCTTTTGGATATTTTCATTGTTCCTTTCCGAGGGGAGTGCCCGTTATGGAGTTATAGATTGCGTGGCTGGGACCACTGCTAAGTATTCCCTTTTTGATATATTAGTTTAACTCTAAACATTTTTGATTTTAAAGACCAGAAGTTTTAAATTGTTGTTAATAGAAACCCAAGAGAAGTGACCACAATAGGCTGCATTGAACAACCAACTGCTAGCTAGAAACGTGACAATAGCAGCAGCAAGAAAAACAACTTACAACCACCACCAAAACACGCGTACTATTTAGATTCCAATCATTAGTACATAAAAGAAGATTGTGTAACTAACCTGGAGTCCGTGCCATACGCTGTTGCGATGGCATCAGAGAGGTTTTTGATGTATATAATCGGGTTTTTCCTCGTAAATATAAAATAGACAAGTGGCAGGACGATCACGCCGTGTATGAAAAGACCGGCGACCGCGGTACCCATGACGTAGCCCAACATCTCAAAAGCTTGTCCAATATCTCCCATGCCAGCTAGTTTGGCTGCTATTAGACTACAAATTCCGATGGGCGAGAACCTGGTGAAGACAAATATAAGTTAAAAAAAAAAAAAAGAAAAGGAAAAAACAATGACTTTGAGACTCGGAAGGTTGTTAGTGGATTATGGACAAACTGCTCAAAGCGGAGGGTCTAATTAAGTGATAAGATATTGTTACCACAATGGTCGTAAGACGTTACTCATTATTTAAATTGCAACATAATTATAATTATTGGATCTATACCGCGTGTCTGACAGTTCGGGGAACAATTTCTATTCACACGGAACGGTTTAAAATGACTGACGCACGTCGGGAGCAAAACAAGTCCATTCGAAATCGTTGTTATGTCGTTGGCAAGTTTTCATCATCAGTCCTTGTTGCGAGACCTTTTAAGCAAGTTTTAATACACAATTTAAAGAAAACGAAAACTTTAAACTTCTTCTTGTCACGACATTTAAAGGCGATCAGTCAAGATATTTTAAGTTGTCTGGCCACGCACAAAATTATCTTTAAATTGAACGAAACCCGAAAATAATAGTTTACTGAGATAGAAAATACCAAATATATTTTAACTAATAATAAACTAAAATGAAGCAGAGATCGTTAAGGGACGTAAGGATGGAGAAGATTGACACGGATTTCAAACGTTGGAACACTTAGCGATAAATCACAAAAACATTTTGGAAACAAAAACAGCTTTAATTTTAAATGGCCGCACGGGTTGCTTAATTGACCAATCGTGCACAGCGCGCATAGTAACTAAGTTATATAAAAAGTTCCTTTAAATTGTCGTACATTATATTGCAAGATTACAAGTATGCTGAAGTCCTTACCACATGACCAGTGACACCATCTCCATAATTATTTCATTGAGTGACTCGAAAAAAGCCTTCACGGGTAACCCACGCTCTCCAACTCGTCCCAACACGATACCAAACACAATGGAAAACACAACCAATCCCAGAACGTTCATATTTCGGGCAGCTATTTCTAGTCCCGCGGGAACAGTATCAGATCCCGGAACAAGTTCCTCTTTAGCCATTGTAAAATTGACTGTCCCGTTCTCCCCTTTCACTGTCTTGTTGTATTCGCGAAAAACTGGATCGACCGTCTTGTATCGCGTTCTTTTCTGTGAATTAAAGAAAATTTGGGAACTTACTTCATGGTTGGTTATTGAATTGACGTACTCACTACGAAAGTGTGACGTCATAGAAAATCATCTGTTTTTCTTGTGTTAACTAAGCTTATCGTCAAAGGGAAATGAAAATTACCGTCATCTAGCTATGTGTAGAGGATAATGGAAGCTAAAACCGTTCGCTGGGAATACAATTGGAGTAACGAAGGTCTGGATGGGGTTAACTAATAGCTGAGAATTGGCCGACATTTCAAGTGTCAGTCAAGACATCGCATTTTTTTTACTAGCTCAAAAACGTTGAGAAATAGTTTGAATGTTACGTGGAAATAATTTACTTTCATAGGGGTTTTATTGAATTAGCTGAGAGCTAATAGCTGATAGCGCGAAATGGTTCAAGAATTTAATCTCAGGTGTTTACTGTCGAAACAACATATGATTTATAGTAACTTGAAACGAAAATATTTGTATAATATATATGTAAATAAACTATATCTGTTATCATTATAACATCTAAATATTTGTTTTGGTATTTTTTTTGTTTTGTGACATAGCTAAAAAAAAATACTACTAAATCCATGACCGGAAAAGCAAGTCGCGAGCCACTGTTAATACATAACTCCTCCCTGTGGGATTTGGGTTCTTTGTCGGGGAGGGGAAGGTAGTTTTCGGAATTAGAACCGGCAAGAGAAAGTTTAACTTGGAACATTTGACCTCAAGTCAAGAGTACACTAATAGCTCACCTGTATGAAAGACGCTTCCACAATGTTTACGGGAAAACAGCTCCTGTAACAAAATCACGGGGAAGATCAAAGTTCAAATAGAAAGACTAGAGGGCAGTTTTAACTTTAAATAGCGTCTCCACAGACAGCAGACTGTGCCCACGCCAGCTTGGATTCTGATCAAAGTGCTTTATAAGCAAACCCGTGAGTCTCCCAATGAATGAAGATTGACATAAGCTAACCTTTGCGTTATATGGAATTATTTTTTTCGTAAAAAAACGCTTATGATTTAAAGACGAAAATTTGCAATAACTAAAAGTTATTTAACTGAAAGTAATGATTCTGACAGTAAACTTTCACAAAGATCTTTTCTTCGGATTTCATACCCATAGCAGAAAGGTCATTTAAAAACTGTTTACCGACGCAGTAATACATAAGTCGTGACTTGAATTAAACCCTTCGCAGCATCTACACCACCGTTGCGTGACGTACGCCCGAACGATTAAGATCAACACTTTACCCGGCTATAAACAAATGGACCGGAAATTTTAACAAACAATTAATCTGAATTATTTAAACTGAAAGTTATAAGCTGCCACTATCCCTTTCCCTGATCAACAAATTAATCAGAAGTTTAAACAACCATTTTAATTTGAGTTATTTGCTGACTTATTTTTAGCGTAACATTCGCTGTTACGAATTGACACACGTTATCCTAGAGATGTCAAACGATGTATGCGCCCGCAAAACAGCAGAATTGTCGTGGGAAGTTAAAAGATGATATGATCGACCGACCCTAATTTGCATAATCTGATCCCCGGCCCACTTCAATCCGTAAACCTGCTTACGTAATGATTCACGGGTTAAAAAACGTCAGACAGTAAAAGTTTTGGAATTCTTTACAAAGCTGTTAGTTGCAAATTCGATGATAAGCTGTTTCCCAACTCGACCGCACTTTCGTCAGACATTGCTGTTTTTTTTTTTACAAAATGTTTGCTTTCTTGTCATGAAGGGTAACATTTGCTCCTTTCGAGTCTGCTGAATAACGTTTTATGTACACTTGCATAGTTTTTGCCTGAATATTATGTTTAAGTTCATCGAAAAGTTTATTTAATTTGTTGGTATGATATCTCTCCCATGGGTTAAAATAACTAGGATGACAAACATTAGTCACAATGATTGATATGGCCGTCATCTTGCAACACAAACCAATCAATTCGACCAATCAGATCGCTTTTTTTCCGTTGAAATATTTCCCCAATCCTGAAAACGCTTTTGTGGTTTTATGGCTTAAGTACTTTTAAAAAGAGGTTAATTCACGAAGCAACATACGGCTCTATCCATGGACACAAGTATCTCATCTCGTGCACGGTTCAAGATGTTATCTCGCAGACATCCGCCATTTTTATTTGGTGCAGTATACGTAACAAAACTGACCGCTTCATCCCGTTGTAAAAGTTTTGTTTATGCTCGCAAACATCTGCCCACGTTTGGTGCGTGGTAACAAAACTCACAACTTTTGATCTCAGTGTCAACAATTTTTGTTTGTCTGTTGATTTAAGTTCTTTTGTTTACATCACAGGTACTTGGCTTGATTGCACCCCAGTCCCGGACTAATTGAATACCAATCAATCAGTCCTGGTCCCAATGTTGTTCTCCTGAGAGTGTTCTAACAATAGATTAGTTTGCAGACGGAAAGCGCGCAATCACAAATCGCATATTCTATTGTGATCAGTTGTAAAGGTTCAAATTGAAATTGGCACTGTTGTATTTTGGCTCATTTTGGTCTTATTACTGAATTGCCAGTTGGTTGAAAGCGAATAAATCACGCAGGTTGTTTGCAAAGGCTTACGAGAAAGGCACTTACACATAATGAATTGGGTAGCTTCTGGTAAATTAAAAATTGTTGGTGTTCATAAATGTGTCATCCATTGCCAGCTGGTACATTACTGCGATTACTTACAGCAAACTATTGTCATGCAAGAAATGTGATACAAACACCCGCCTGATCGCATTTAATAGAAATATCCCAAATATTCACCGTTTGAAACCGTGAGCAAGGTAGACGATATTTTTGAAATGTGAAATGTGATATTTTTGAAAAGCCTTATGTCCACCCTTTGGGCTCATAAAGATGCCAGTATCCGATATGATTCAACGTTTATCTCGGTATGAAATTGTTTTAATTCAGGGCATAGCTTGAGACTTGCCGGAGTTTTGAGCAAAAGAAGCCTGCATAAGATTCTATTTCGCTAGTCACGTTAACAACGAAATATAAAGAGCCCTTCACGTGTAAAAACAAAAGCGCGCAAAGCGGTTTGTCGTTAGCCTGTTATTTCTTAAAAGAGTCCAAAAGTAATGGGGTATTGTATCACAAGGCGCCATTAAGCGGGAGGAGGATAGCAACGACATATCACTATTGCGCTTTCAACTTTTCACCTAAACAAATACTGCTGTGGAGTCAGTGGAAGGGCTTCTGGAAAATATAATCAGCCATTTAACATCCGGAGAAAAATGATTTGTAAAAATTGTATGGAGATTTAACAATACCCTTGAGGACATTGCATAACTTTCTTGGCTATGTAATAGTAATCACATTCTATTACTGTTTCATTATGGTGTTGGATATACAGAAACGGCCGGAAGGTATAAAATTTACACTCACCTGAGAAGATCGAGAAGAGAATCCAGACCTCGATAAGGTCTCGTCGGAGGTGGTTCTTCCGAGTCTTCAGGTCTGCTGCGTTCGCCTGGGCGAATAGCTACAACCAAGACAATTCCAAGTAAAACAGCCATCAACATCGTTCCAAGGTAGTAAATAACAGTTCGACGGCCGATTCTGCCCGTCGCTTTGGAATCAAGCGTGGCAAGCGCTGTAATCATGCTTGCGACGATGAGCGGCAGAATCAAAAGCTTGAGCATGTTCATGAAGAGCTCGCCTGGAAACCCGATCAACATAATGGCAGTTGCTTTCTTCTCCGGGTCTTTGATAGCGTTGACCGACTCGTTGACTGCTGCTCCGACGGCAAACCCAATGATTACACCCACAATGAGGAGAACAAGGAGTAAATCTTTGCGAAGACGGCGTAAAACGGCTCCGCAGCATGAGCGAAAGCGTCCGTTCGTACCTCGACCCATGGTTTCTCGTAGGTATGCGATCTGTTATAAGATTTGAGACACCTTGGTCGGACGTAATTTAGCTATAATGTTCGGCCCTTGATTCATGCAAAACAACAACAAAATCAATTCTTTGCCTGGTTTTAGATGCTTTGTTTGCGATTCAACGTGGCACGACCTTGTCAGTTGTTGATATAAGCTGATGTAGCTAGGAATTCGTATTTGTCAGTCACGGTCGTCAAGCACTCCATGAGAACGGGGGATGGGGGTGGGGAGGAAGGGGGGCGGGATACAGCTAAGGGATAAATGGTCATAGCGTGGCAAAGTGCCATAATTATTGAAGAGAAAGGCAGGCTCTTCTTTGGTCGTAAGGTCATGAGCGCTATGTAAAAGATGCCTTTACTCGCCTTACTCTATCTATCCTGAAAATCTTTTTCATATCCGATGAAAACAAAAATCGAAGGTCGACGTTCTGCCATTTAATATGTTTGTAGAGTGAACGCCTGGCATAAATAAATGACTAACAACATAACAGGATGAACATAACGACACAACGAAAAAAAACAACAATATATATTTATTTCCTTATGTCTTTACATCGATGTACACATTACCGACAGAAGCGATTATGTGTCGTTATGTCATTTTTTACGATAACTGCAGAAATTCTCGCGCGCTCATTAGCTAATTTCAAGAATTTTCATTGTCAATAAGCGGACGAACACATTAAAGATATATTAAAGAACAGATTTATTTCTAACTACTTTATGTTAGTTGCATTTAGTTCACCTGTTAAGTTCTCCAAAATAGTTTTTCCAGTGTGAAATTTTGTGCAAAAATTAAAGTTGTACTACAAAAACAATTTCTCTCAGTCGTTGCGAATCACTTGAAAACAGACTTTTCTACCGCAAATTGAACATCAGAAAGCAAGGAAATTCGTTAAGCGTCTTCCACAGAAATTCTCTTAAATACAGCAACGATCAGAGAGATAAACTCTACTGAAATTGACTCATTTTATACTTAAAATTTTACCGTAAACAAACAGAGGATTACACGTCATTACAGCGCCAAGCTACAAGCAACCACACAGACCAAACAAGCTCTGACAATTTCAAAACACTCAGCTAAATTTACTTGCAATGACTTTCCTTGCCATTTAAAAGTGAAAAGAGATAAACTTGCGTTGATTAATCGTCAATGAAAGTGTAAAAAAGGAAAAAGATTGACGATTAATTACTGCTACTTCGTTCACGAAAGTAGATCAACTCGACCATTCCGCCCGGCAGATGGAAAAATTTCGCCCGCTCCCGGAACCAATCAGATTCCAGGATTTGTTGAATTCCGCCCGCTCACGAACTGAGAATGAAAAAAAAAAAAAAAAAAAAGTTGTTACGATAACCTTCGTTCTTATTGATGTCGTTATGTTTATATCGTTATGTGGCTAGTGTGAACTAAGCTTTATGACCTGAAGGTAACAGTTGTCGTTCAAGCCCACCACGCCACTGAGCTTCATTGTTTGATTACGGCAAAGGATGAAATTTTTTATGCAGTATTGGATAACACCGGAATCAATATTTACCACGACCTATAAGTCCAAGACTTTTTGACTTACTTTTTCAGTGTAGCTACGAAATTTATTCATGAAGCATGAAAGCGATATTTTCAAAATTTCAGGTATGCATGCCACAAGAAAATTAAATTTTTCTCAAATTGTGGCGTGGCCTAACACAATCTCGTTCCCAGAGTCTTCGTTCCCCTTGACCAGCGGTCAGAAAACAAGGACGCTGGGAGCAACCCTTTCAGGCATGCGCCGTAGATGTAGACTGCGCAGTGAAACCGGATAGGCAGAATCACCAGAATTCGGTTATTTCAAAATGGTTGCTCCCAGAGCTCTTGTTTTCTGACCGCTGGTGAAGGAGCACGAAGACTCTGGGAACGAGATTGGGCCAAACATGATCATTTTTTGTAATACATCATCTGCGCATAAACAGCAACTTAAGCTGTTTATCGACATAAAAATAATAAAATAATAATAATAATAATAATAATAAGTAAAATAAATAATAATCCTAAAGTTTAAATCGCGGCACCTGAAACAATGTTCAAATCTAATACTACACGACGAAAACTATACATCCTTTGTTGTCTCATTACATATACTCGTCTACAAAATAGGGGGAGGGGAAGGGGGCGCTTATTCGAGGAGGCACTTATTTCAAATTGAAAGTGGGCGCTTATTCGAGGGAGAGCGTTAATTCGAGGGTTTACGGTACTCCCCCGAGTATCCGCTGGGCATGTGATGCAGATGATTGCACTGTACGCGTTGCACAGTTTAGGTATCCTATCCAGCAAAGTATTCATGAGTGTATATCGTATTTTTTTTCGTTCAACTATGGTCGTGTGTAAGCACTGGAAGCGAAAAAAAGCACTTAGAAACAATCTGTCTTTTCCAAAAGGAGGATGTTGCATTGTGTTTGTTATTCCAAATGTAACCAATCGATGACATCAATGACATCACTGAAATCAATGTCACGCCAGAAGACAATGATTTGGTGCATTCAGTTGCGTGCACAAGCGTCTGTGAATACGGAAATCAAATATCATTGACCCACACATCAAGGACCATAGCGCTAAAGAGTCTAAAGAGCATCTGATAAGTCACGTTCATCAAAATGGTTCAAGCCGCTGGTTTATGCGTAATAGTGGGTTTTGCTTCCGTTACTTTAGCTTATTCTTACGGTTCGACGAAGCATCTGAAGGACATCGTGCTTGGTAGATGCTGGGATTTCCAACGGCAGAAAGTGCAGGAGGAAGCCAGGAAAAACTGCTCGAAGATTTGGGACACGTTTTACACGGCGTTTGCCTACAAGGATCCGTGTAACACTACATTCGAAGATTATAAGCCGTATTTTGATGAAATTGGCATGGATATAGTCAAGCCGAACAAGGTTAGTGCATAACTAACGACATTATAGTTGATCCACAATCACTGATCACTTGACCTCGTGATTGGAAAGACACATTGTGGGAGCAGGTCCAAGTTTAAGATTTCTTTTAGGTTTTTTTTAGAATGAGATTTTGCATTTTCCGGTTTATTTATAACAATACAATAACTTGGTGTATTGTGAAAGGGCGATAATTAATTAACGCGCGCGGTCGAGCTTTTCAACGTAAATTAATTTGTTATTTATTTATTTTCGGAAAGAGCAGAATTCTAGTTTTCAGGTGTATATCTTACCAGCCTCGTGATCGGTAGGTAAATCCTCGTGACAAGAAGTTTATTTTAGAGGTTATTTCTCGGAATATGAATGTACAATTATACAATATAATGAAATTGTACATGGTTGGTTGTAGAGGAAGCATGTCACTATGCCTACCTGTTAGCGTTTGAAATATTTATTCAATTGACTACGCGTTTCATTTTTTATTGTCTTACGAAAATTTATTCATTTGCTACTATGTACAGCACTGTAACACGAAAATATATCGACGTCGTGATATTTGTGTACGAGGATAGCGTGACGCGAAGTGTTTGGGTTCTGAGTGGGTTATGTAAATCAGCGTTCACAAAGCAGTCTGCAATATTGTTACAAAAATTGTAAATTTGCATGCACTACCGTGACAAAATATAACAAGCTATAATTGAAACGGGCTACACTATTCTACACTATTCCTCATGAAAACAGCAACTAACGAGAAAAATGTCATAGCACGCCAAATTGTTCTCTGTTATATTCCTCATATGTTCGCAAGGTTAGTTTTCCTTTCAAAGAGCCAAGTGGCGCTTCAGGCCGGAGCTTATCCCGGTTTCTGTAGCATGAAGCGACTAGGAGTATTTCTACTCCCCCCTGGATGGGATGCTAGTCCATCGCAGGGTTACCCCCAGCATTATGTTCGCCGCTACCCATGTACACACCTGGCTGGAGAGAGGCACTGTGAGAGCAAAGTGTCTTGCCCAAGAACACAACGCAATGGCCCCGGCGAAGGCTAAAACCTGGACCGCTCGATCCGGAGACGAGCGCACTAATCATGAGGCCACCGCGCCTCCCACTAATCCAGGGATAAAACTTGTTTCCAATCGACAAGTGAACCTAATAACGCACAAAAACAAATATGCATGGTTTAAGTTCGTTCCAAAGTATTTCAATTTTAGAAACCGATTTCTTTTTTCTAGCTTGTACTTTGGAATTAAAAGGAATCATTAATTAACGACATTAAAGTTAATTATTAATTATTCTGTTTTTAATTTTTGTGTCACGCTTATTGACAGAAAGGATTTAGCTGATTTCTTGACTTATGTCGCCCCAAATGAACATTGCGTGAATTTTGGAAGATATCTTATTTATTATTTTCTCGGAAGTAAAAACGTTTTAGATATCTATTGCTTTAAAATCCGACGACGGTTGGTTTTTTGCACACTTCAGCAAACAAAACCTCAGAACAAACCTTGTTTTAGCTCACTGACGTTCAAAGCAAAGGAGTGGAGCCAAATTGTCTCACATCCTAAAGATTCAGTGCTACCCGAAGCTTTTCATCATTGAGACAGAAACTCAGCAACCACGTGACTTTGCAGAGTTGGTGCAAAGTATCAATCGGGCGTGCGGTATAATTTTGTTTAATATGTTTTCACATGTTGTAAACTGAGTTTTATTCCACACAGAGCCTCTTTTGGTCAGGAACTTATAAAGAGGCGCACCTGTTCTCAGATTTCGATGCCAGGTTCACGACATTGGAAGATACAATGGCAGGGTTAGTGCTACTGAACGTAATTCACTTTCACTGCCGATACAGTCCACGTTAACGAGTGTAACTAAAATTAAAATTGCGTATTATATCTTGCATGTGTAGTAGCATTCTCTGGTTAAGAATTTGATAAAATTAGGGCTTTCGGCTTCCAATCTAAAGCCTTAAAAAACTAAAATGTCGAAATTTCCTTTGCCAATTACACTGGCGATGGATCATTCGTGGAGAGGAATAGTAGGACCTTTTTTGCATGATTGTTTTACGTTCCGGATGTGTTCTGTTATTCTTTCACCAATACAGCTCCACGGACAGTCGGCACAAGGAATTCTATCACTTTATGGGCTACATTAGTCTAAAGCGATGGGTAGCCTGAACTTTGGAGAACGGAATTCGTGTAGTAGGGTTCGAGGAAACTTTCGAGTTGGGAAAACTGCCAACACTACCCTACCCCCCCCCCCCCCTCCCCTAGTCTTTTTCCAATTTTAATAAGGTTGATAAGACAGAAAATATTAAGGCACCATTTAGAAGCACTTTTCTCTTATTCTTTTTCTGCTCAAATTAAATCATGATTAGTAAGCCCGTCAGAATTTGGTAAATATAGAACATACATGTAGAAACTGCAGTAAATTTCCCCACAGTATTACGAAAAAGGTACTGACATTTATATTTTTTGTGTATGTAGCACTATTAACTCTCCGCTAAGCACACAGTTCTAATAGGCCCTTTCTTTGCTGAATACTGAAGGTCCACCCCTCTCCCTCCCCCAAACCAGATTAACCTCTAATTAAATTCTTTCTGATCAGGTGGATCGTAAACGGCTTGACTTGGTGTGGTACTGAAGCCAATAAGACTGATGGTATTAATTATTCTTCCTGCCCGAACATAACAACTGGTTGCGATTACCCGACGCCATTTTGGGGCCAAGCTTCGAAAAGAGTAAGTTTAATATAATTGCTTGTTCACCATTGTGTGCTCATTTGAATGGTGTTCTGAAAGCGGGGAGGGGGAGGGGGGTGGGGGAGTGAAGGGGAGGTGATTAGTGAGTTGAAAATGATATTTGAGTATACACCCTGAAGGTGGAGGGGAGTAGAGGGAGAGGAGTACTATGTAAATCTTTGGGTAACCCTTGCCCCATACTAGACTCTGATCAACTTGATTTTGCAGCCCTATTCGAGGCTAGACAGCAAAACTAGCTATTTTCCATGCAAAAAATAAAAAAAAAAACTAACGTAGTCCAACATACACTAACTAAACCAATATCATTCTTACAAAGTCACTTCCGAGTTTCAATTTCTATTATAGAACCTCGGGTAAAGAACCCTGTTCTACACTAAATTATTTATACACTCGCCACTATTTCGATAAATTATACCCTATTGACCAAATTATACCCTGTAGACTAAAACTGTCTGATTTCTACACCTTATCCCAGACTAAACTGCCTTAAACCCATTCTCCTCATAGCGACACACACCTATATAACTTATATATGGGAGTAATCCTCCCTCCCCTGCACCACCCGGGGGTATGACCATATTCGTTGTTTGTGGGTCTATTTCCTGATGAAAACTCTGAATAGAGAGAGAGAGGAAAAGGAAAGTGTTTCCTTTTGGATGACGTTATTTGTTTGTGCCAGTTTGAATCAAATAAGTTCTTTTTTTTTTTTCTTTTACCATGTCCAGAAAAATAAAGCTAAACTATGTGCTCGAAGTTCTTGGCCGAATGGTGAAAACCAATTAATCTTTAGTTCCTGGTTGTGCGCTATCCGTTTACTACAAAGAACAACGTATAACTTAATTTCTAATTGCTTTGTCTCAGGTTTTTCTACGGCTGGAAGCTAGAAGCCCAGAATAAGGGTTTGACTACTGCCCTAGTAATGTATCCTGAACGTCGATTCCATAGTAGGCTCAGGAGACTAGCTTACTCTTCTTTTCGCCTAGAATTAAAATGGTTGCGGAGTTTTTTCCCAACAACTACCAAACGTTATGCAACCTTTGGTAGCTTTGGTAGACTTGTACTTGCAGAAAGCAATCTCCCTGTGCCTTTGACGCTCGCAAGGAGATCTTCTTTGATTCAGTTTCAAAAAATGTTGGCTCTCTTTATTTTTTGAAGTTTGCAGAAAAAGCAAGGGGAATTGTTCGTGTTATGGTAAATGGGACGCGGATGGAATCTGGGAAACGAATTCCAGCTTACAGAAACAATAGGTATTGACCTTTTCTCAGCCAATGTTTTAACTTAACATTTTCTAAATCTAAACCTAGTTAATGTACCTAAACTCAGTCCCTCTTTGGCAGCTAGCACCACATAATGCAACAGTTGTTTATCGCCTCTCACTCACCTCCCAACTTATGCATCATCTCGTTGTTCCAACTTTCGCCTCCAGCCATTTACTGATACATACTAGTTATGGAACGCTTTCGAGTGGTGTACCTATTCCATGGGATATTCCAGGTTAAGCAGTAGACCACAAGTTTTTATGGTTTATAAGCTGATAAACCACGCGGAATGTTGGAAGAACACTCGAAGAATTTGTAAATCACTCGCCTGCGGCTCGTGATTTACGAATTCTTCGAGTGTTCCGCCAACATCCCAAATGGTTTATCATGCCTCTAAACCATAGAAACTTGTGGTCTATTGCTTTTATATAATAATTCAGAAGACACGCGAAATTTCCATGAGTCCGGCTACTGGCACAATACACCACAGCTGATTGACCTATCAGAGCGCGCGCATTTATTTGATTATTATATAAGTACACCACGAGAGAACGTTGCATAACTTTTTTATACCATGCCATGTAGAATACAGCGGCCAACACAACCGCTGTACATACGCGCGGCGCATGACAAGGTTGGATTTAACACCGTCGTAAACACAACGGCTTTCTTGTATTCTGATTGGATGTGCTTTCTATGGCGTGGTATAAATTCCAGTATCGCTTGCGATCTTACTTTCTGAGTATCTATCAGTCAACCTCTATCAGTCTAGCTATCCATTCGTTTTTTGGTTCCTTTGATGTTTCTATAAACCACTCATTTATTATATACTTGCTAGACGTTAAAAAGAAGAGAAAAAAGGATCTACAATGATGTTTTTATTGCCCTCTTTTAACTTTTTAAGCTTCTTTGGACAATATGAACTGCCAAACCTTCAAGTGGATCAGATCATAAGGCTCCTAGTCCTTGTGGTACACAACATCGACGGTTCAGACCTGTAAGTGAACATAATCCCTTTGCACTGGTTTTCTGACTGAAAAAAATATAAAAAAATATAATGCCACAAATGATAGCTTCAAAGCCACTTGACAGGTAAAATTTGATAACTATGCTTTTCTGAGCAAAACCTCGCTGCTGTATAGAGATGGTTAAATGCTCGTAGAGATTCAACTTTACGTTTTGAAAAAGAGGACCCCCCCCCCCCCCCTCCACACTCCCTTTAAAAACTAGGCGCGAAAAATTGGAGGAAAAAAATGCGCCGTCGAGACACCCTTTATACTAGAAAATGAAACCCCTTACTAGAAAATAAATGAATAGTCAATTGTACCATTGTTAATAGAGGGGAATGGCTATGAAGCCCATTAAACATCAACGGAGGAATCAAAGATGCTAAGGTAACATTTGAAGGTCAACGACCGTGCACAATCTTTTGTTTTACGCTTGGCTATGAATGAATTGCGTAATCAAAACGTTTTTCTTGGTTGGTTCCTCAGTAAGAGGTAAACCGTAATTGTGTTTAGTGTACTGTTATGGCCAAAAATCAAACACAGACATACAACAAGAAGCTTCACATAACTATTAAGGTAAAGGTAAAATCTTTATTTAGACACGGTATTTCCTTCAGGACTATACAATATTTAATTTAAATAAATCTAACTACCTAACTAATTTAATATTGTAAATAACTACTAGAATAAGAGAAATAATAAAAACCTGCTTTACAAGGAAGCCGTGTATAAAAACAAAATAAAATTTATATAAGACCACCGTCAAAATCATAGTTCTTCAACTTAGATTTAAATTGATTAAGGGAGAGCGATTGTCTAATATTCAAGGGCAGACTATTCCATAGTACAACTCCGCTGTAAGAAAGACTTCTTTTACAGTAATTAGTGTGGGGCTGTGGGATAGCAAGCGTACCATCACTATCTCTTAGCTTATAAGTCAAAGTATCGGAACGGAAGACAAAGTGTGAACAAAGATATTCCGGAACCATATTATTTACAATCTTGTACATCACTATTGATTTATTAACAAGGCGTTGACGGTCCAGTTTAACCCAGTTGACCATCCTCAACAATTCATCAGTATTACGATCGTAATTTGAAAAAGTTATGACGCGTGCTGCCCGATTTTGTAATTTTTGTAACTTTTGAGAAAGAGTTTTAGAACAGGATCCCCACACCGAACTGCAGTAATCGAGATGAGGTTGGACTAATGAATTGTAAACGGAAAGTAAAGTCTTATATGGGACCGAATACCTAATACGTTTAATGGCGCTAATGCCAGAAGCAATCTTTTTGGAAAGCTCATTGATATGACACTCCCAAGTAAGATTTTCATCAATGTGTACACCTAAGGATTTAACAGTCGAGACTCGTTTTATCGGAAACTGGTTGATATTAGCAGTAGGATTCACTGTAAAATTTGAAAGCCTTTGCTTGGAACCAATCAGAAGGAATTCTGTCTTTGTCATATTTAAAGTTAGTTTGTTGGCTGCAAGCCACACACGAATTCTCTCCAAATCAAGATTAATACAACTATTTATTTCATCAACGTCACTACCAGCAAAAGCAATACTAGTGTCATCGGCGTACATCCTTGGTTGGGAATGCTGGAGGCGATTAGGCAAATCATTTATATACAATAGAAATAAAAGGGGCCCAAGAATCGTTCCCTGTGGAACACCACAGCGAAGGAACATTTTGGACGATTTATTCCCGTTTACAAGACACGTTTGGGTTCGGTTTTTTAAATAAGAG
This sequence comes from Orbicella faveolata, assembly GCF_042242905.1. NCBI lineage: Eukaryota > Metazoa > Cnidaria > Anthozoa > Scleractinia > Merulinidae > Orbicella > Orbicella faveolata. The sequence goes on from NW_028301553.1 coordinate 26,736,367, forward strand.
CAGAACCATTGGTTTGTGGAACCCTGAATACCATAAGCTTGTAATTTTGAGAGAAGAATAGAGTGATCCACAGTATCGAAAGCCTTCTTAAGATCTAAAAATACAACGGCATTAATAAAGCCACGATCGATGTTTAAAGACCAATTATCAGTCGCTTCAATCAATGCAGTAACTGTAGAATGAAGCGAGCGAAAACCGGATTGGTGTCTACTGAGAAGATTATTTTCATTTAGGTAATGATACAACTGATCATAAATAATTCGCTCGAAAACCTTGGCCACAACCGGGATAATCGAGATCGGTCGATAATTAGAAGGATCACTCCTATTTCCTGCTTTCTTAAAAAGAGGCGTGATTCTTGCATTTTTCCATTCATTAGGAAAAATACCAGTATCGATCGATTGATTGAATATCAGAGCGAGTGACCAGGAGATTAAATCCGGACATTCTTTTAGAAGTCTTGCTGACACAGAATCGAGACCTGTAGCCTTTCTCTTGCATAATTTATTTAGGTGGGACAAAACGTGCGATTGAGTCACACGCTGAAAACTAAAACAATTGCTGGTTTGGTAAATATATTCATCGAAAGAGGTGCCGACTTCCTCTATATCCCTGGACAGTTCGGGACCGATTTCTGCGAAAAATTTATTAAAACCCTCTGCGATTTCGGTCGAATTCGTTATTCTCGTTCCATTGAGCTCAAGCTCGTTAATTGCAGCTTTATCCGATTTGCGGCGTGTCACCTCATTGATAGTTTCCCAAGTCTTGCGCGAATTTCCATTGTAAGCTTCAAAAGTTTCATAATAATAGGACTTTTTTACATTCTTGATCTCATTGTTCACTTCATTACGCAACTTCTTAAAATTATTTCAATCACTTGGATCGCCCGTCCGCAAAGCCTTAATTTTAAGACGATCTCTCCGATACATCAAATTCTTAAGCTCAGGAGTAATCCATGGACTTTTAGAAGCACGAACGTATTTAGTGTGGAGTGGAGCATGCAGATCACACACTGCTAAGAACAAAGTTTTCCATTTCGACCACATTTCATTGGGGTTATCCATTCCCATGAGATCAACCCACGGTTGAGCTATAACGATCGAAATTTTTAAATTGCCTATACGAAACAGTACTATTTCCCTTGACGGCGGATGGCAATGAAATTTTACGAAAAACATAAATCAAACTATGGTCACTGATTCCGACATGAGATACTCCAGAGCAAGATACATTGTCCGGGTGACTAGTGAAAATAACATCAATTAAAGTGCTACTCACAGGCGTTACTCTTGTCGGTTCATTAATAAGTTGTTTTAGATTGTAAATATCAGTAATGTTTAGTAACGCCTGGGTATTTACATTATTCAGAGATGATGAGAGCATATTACAATTAAGATCGCCCATAAGGTAATACTCTTTCCCTTCAGCATCCAGCTTTCCAACAAAAGATTCAAAATCAGAAAATAATTCAAAAGGTGAATTGGGAGGTCTATACCATGTAGCAACAATAAAAGACTTGTTTCTTGGTTTACTAATTTCGATAGTAAGGCTTTCAAGTTGGTCAAATACGAGGTCCAAGCGAACATTATAATTAATATTAGAACGAACATAAAAGCAAACCCCACCTCCATTTCTGCCGTTTAGCGGTCGGTCGCGGCGAACGATATCGTAACCATCAATACTGACCTCATTATCGGCGATAATTTCATGTGATCGAGTTTCATTGACTGCTAGCAAATCGAGGCATTTACTATGCAAAATGATGCGAAGCTCGTCGATATGTCTCGGGAGACTAGTGATGTTTAAGCAGGCCATTTTAAAGCCACGTTTGCTAGGAATCAATGTTTCAGTATTAAAGGAAAATATATTAGGAGGGACAGAATGGACGTGAGAAGAGGGGCTTGAATGAGACCCTTCAAGATCCGAGCAAGTCGCTTGTCATAGGTTTAAATGAGAAACAAGATTTTTAACTGATAGCTTTGTACTTTGCACGTTCAAATGCAGCCCACTAGCGTTGAGATGCTCTCTCTTGACGTTAGAGTGAGAGATCGTTCTCCATGCATATTGCTTGGGAAAGCGGTTTACAATTCTGTTGACCTCATTGATTTTGCAGTCGAGATTGTCGTCTGCTCTCAAAATTAAAGATGAAATTGTTATGTTACAGTCTGGAGAGTGGTTTTGAATCTTCAATCCGAGGTTAACAATCCCTTCAGCAATTTCTCGAGGTTCAGAGGTCTTAACATCGTTCGTACCAACATGGAGAATAACCTCTGTAGGCTTTCTGCGGAGTGACTCTTTTAACTATGGTTGCACGGAATAAACTTCCGCTTTTAAATTCGTATGTTTTATGGCATAGCTTAGCTAGATATGCTGAGGGTTAACCACTTGCTTACCTTTCAAACTTCAACACAATGGTAAATGTGGTGAATGTATGATGATATTTTGATGTCTTGAATCTCGGCTTGCAGAGAAACATGTAATAATGGCTCGATAAAACTAATGCAAGAGGTTGCCAGCAGACGGGGAATAAAAACTACATGTTTTGACGACCCAGAGTAAGTATAGTAGAAACGTTAAGCCCGAAACGTGTGGAAGAATTTAAACTGTACAATCGTGGATTACAATGATGTTTTATGGAATGAATGAAAAAAATCAGAGAAATACTCAAGCTTGTCAAGACATTGCTTATAGGTAGCCGAGCCTTAATAGCATCAGCCTATAGCTGTCGTATCACTAAGTGCGGGATGGTATTTTCAGCTCCTAGATAATTATTACCCACGCTAGAGGGACGGATAATAACAAATCATCCATGCAACTTGTAAAACGGTCATGACAAGCAGAATCATGAATCATGAAATTAAAATAATTCAGAGCATGCTGATTTGTGACTATTGCATTGCCGTGATCACCACAGTTGCAGTTGGATTTGCTTGTGGGCACTGCTGTAACTCTGACATAGTCAACAAATAGAGGAATTTTAAATCTATGCATGCATACATACAGATTGCTACGTTTTCTTATGTTAAAATTCATTTTCAGCAACTTTTATTTTAGTAATGATCTGCAGTCAATCAGTGAAATCAGCCATGGACAACCAGTTTGTCTTTTGGGAGAATGTTTCACCCATACTACCAGCTATCTACTGTGTTTGAAACTTATTCTGTTTAAAATACCATCAACTGCTGATACGGGAGTTAAGTACGTTTATTTATTGCCTTTTCCAGTACTGTTCGACATCTTTTATGCGCTGATCACCCGACATCTCGCGAGTGCAAGTTCCTGAACAATGGAATAAGAAAAATACAGCCTGTAAAGGAATGCAGTGGGTAAGAGTTTACACACACACAAAAAAACAACAACAGCAACAACAAACCAACTCAAATATTAGCAGTCGGAACGCTCTCCTTACTCTAGGAGTGTCTACAAAGATTCATCCCATGCTTGTCAGAACATCAAAGTAATATTGTTAAGTTGGTTATGGTCTCACTTAATTTGCAAATGAATTTCCATGCCTGCTTTCCTCCTTTATTCACATCCAGTGAACTAATGAAAGCCAATCTTGTCTTATTCTTGTCCGTTTTGTTTTTCTTAGAACGTGGAAGCTAGTGGCCATTATTGCGCTGGTTATTGTCGCCGCCTTCTGTCTGATTTCAATAGTTATCGGAGTATTCTGGGTAAAACGACCTAAAGAGAATCATGGTGCTTCTTTTAATTACACAGAACATAAAGAAGATGCCTAATAAATTCCCTCAAAAAAAAGTTTCGCTTTCCACTTGAGCTATTCAGCCACTTAACTTTAGTAAAGGAACTGTTTATTGCATGGTATCCGAGGGGGACTTCCATATGAAACAGACACCGTTGCTCGTCGGAATTTTGAAAATAACTCCTAAGAGGTACCAAGATCCTGTTTTGTGGGCGTGGCTTAAATTTTTTCTCCCCTAAGAAGAACCAAATCGTACATAACACATTATCTCCTGTCATGTTTTTTTCGACTCAATGCCCTGAAAGGGGTCGCACAAGTTCCCGCTGTGGACCTAAGAGTTACCAAAACCGCTTTGTTAATCCCTGAAAGGTGGGAAGCACCCCCGTCTTTTTCATATGGGAATCCCCCCCCCCCCCCACCCCAGGCATGGTATTGCCATTTTTTGTAACTAGAGGTCTGTAATGTGTCCAACGCTCACTAACTGTTACAGTTGCTGTGGCAAAAGTTCTTAAAATCAGATAACATATTGAGCAAAAACATTATCACTTAGCGGTTAGCTATTTCTTTTATTAAGAATTCACCTCCAATTCGGTGATATCTTGTTTTGGCATATACCACAAAAGGAGTAGAAAATTAGTTTCAAAATGGTCGAAAATTAAGCCCTTAACGTGCGATTTTGTCTCTTCGGCTGCTCGGAGGTGTATAGTACATTATTGTGCAGAAGTAATGCAACCAGAAAATTAGTTTAGAAAAAAATGGTCGGAAATGAAAAGCCTTTGACGTGCGATTTTTTATCTTCGAGTGCTCGGCTGTGAATAGTGTTTGCTTATCACTTCCGAGCTAGGCAATGACTGCGTGCAAAAAGTTATATTCAGTTGTGTGGTACATGCTGTACCTTTCTATTCCTTTATGATAACTGTTCACGATTAATTAGTCTTAGTAAATATTATTTCATTTGGCCGCCTCTAGCTTTTTCGCCAAAAGAAGCTTTTGTCATAAGTATGTGAGCCTTTGTTGTAAGTAAGATCTACCTATGACTGGAAAAGCATTCTCAAAACAAAATGCGATACGAAATTTAATAAAGATTTGTCTATTTGAGTTGACACTTGTGTATTCATTTGATTTTGTTATACAGTTGCAAACATCTTTCTTTGATTTCACGTGCTTCATCTAAATGTGAAGTTTTCGATTACTGTTTCAATTATTAAATTTTTCAGATTTGGCACAACCGTAATGAGGTACATCCAGCAACGGATGGAAAGCGGTTAATAAATCAGCATAGATGATCAGTAAAGATGTCAATCGCGCTTTTAATAAACGGTTCGGGTGCCTCGCGTAAGCAAGTTACAGATCATATTCAGTCTCGTCAAAGTCGTGCCAAAAAAAACTAAATAAAAAAACCTGTTCTTTTGCGATATTTTGTTCTTTTCCAATTTGTTGGCGCAAACAAAATAAACGTACGGTCAAAAGTTTTCGTTTCGGTTAAGTATTGCGCTATTGAACTTAACGTAACTTTAGAATTAAGATTAGCAGAGATTATTAATCATTAAGAGGTTATTAATCATTAATTTAATTTTCACTCTCTTGACGTACACGGCTTAACCCTTCCCAACATAAAGCACCCGGTCTAGAGGGAAATTTCGCAATGCCACTTAAATACGATTTTGAGAAGGGTTGGGTGAGAATACTGGAATCTCTATTATCAGTATTTTTTCTGCCTATTTCTCAGTTATCATGTAGTTAAAACTGCAACCCACTTCTATGCAGCTATCAGTAAATTTTTTCTCAGTAATCATTTGTTAGCCGACAGGTAAAATTATGACCAATTCTCAGTCATCAGTTAAGAGGATCTCCCAGGGGCTTGGGGAAACGTGGGAACATTATCATCTGTTTCAAGGGAACAAGGGGTATTTTGGAATAAATTTGAGGGAACAAGGAATGTTTCTACTATTAAACGGAACTTTGAACAAAAACATTTAGGGACAAGGAATTTATCAATGGGGAACAAGGGAGAAAAAGTGGAATTTTCAAGGGATCAAGGGAACATGCTACTCTCGATGGGGGGCTCGGAGGATAACCTCACCTAGGCCCTGAGTTAATGATCTAATCTGAGGGCTAAACAGGTTGATCAAGATCATCGATCGTTTCGATTATAAGTCTTCTAATGTAATCTACTACATACCTTGCACTCAGCACTAAATCAGTGTGCTATATTAGCTTGACGGGAACAACGAAAAAGACACCTTGAAACCTGTCTCTAAACATTTCAATCTTCCTGACCATTCTTTAAGAAAGAAGTTTGTTCTTCGACTAGGAAACTTGGCTCCCCATGGGATCAGTTAAAACTTTCTTATTAGCTCATTAATTCATGCATTTTGCTTTGCCATGCTTTCTCCAATAGCGTAACTCCAACCTCCACTACATAAACACACATACAACATAATCACCTGCAATACAATACAATACAACACAACACAACACAACACAGCACAGCACAGCACAGCACAGCACAGCACAGCACAGCACAGCACAGCACAGCACAGCACAGCACAGCACAGCACAGCACAGCACAGCACAGCACAGCGCAACACAACACAGCACAGCACAGCACAACACAACACAATACAATACAATGCAATGCAAGACTCATGCAACAGCCTACTTTGAACTGACGAAGGAACGACGCTTGAATCAACAGCCCCACTTATGTGCTACGGCGGTTAAATAACTTTGGAGTGGAGGCGTCGTGGCCGAATGGTCAGGGCGCTGGATTTGAAATCTGGTGGAGGTCCCTTGTTCAAATCCTCCTCCCTATCGCTGTCAGGTTTGTACCCTGTAGTCCCGAGTTCAAATCCTCGACCGTTCGGCCTCCCACCAGTTGAGATTCTTAATAGTTTATGTTCTATTTGAAATATTTGTTTATTTATTTACAGTGACCCAAACAGTGTAACAGTGCTAAATACATTTGACACATAAATAATATTATTAATTAATATCATTATCATTATCATTACCATTATCATTATCATTATCGTTACCATTATCGTTATCGTTATCGTTATCATTATCATTGTTTCTTCTTGAATACGCGCGATCAATATTGTCATGACAGGTGACTTCTTTCAAAAATACTTTTAAATGCATTTTAGCAATATTCTGTTCAATGTAAATGCAAACTATTCATATTGATTGCTCTTTTATAAATGTAACGTCGTGATTGGCGTTACCATGGTTATTTACCACTTTATTGAACTTTTTTTTCCGAAAAGTAAGAGCTAACACACTTTTACTGTTACCGTTGCTATGGCAAAATCTATAAAACATATAATGTTGAGCTAAATATTATATTTTGTCTCATCTACTGCATACCGTGCTATACATTTAGTGGTTAGATATTCCTTTTATTAATTATTTACCTCCACAACAGTTGTTTTGGCATATACCACAAATGACCATAACAATAGTTTAAAAAAATGGTCGAAATTAAGCATTTGACGTGCGATTTTGTCTCTTCGGCTGCTCGGATGTGAAAAGTGCCTGCTTATCATGATCACTTCTGAGCTAGGAAATGAGCACGTATGAAAAGATCTATTCACTTGTGTGGTACATACTGTACAACTGTACCTTTTATTCCATTGTGATAACTGTTAACGATTAATTAGTGTTAATAAAAATGATCTCATTTGGCCTCTTCTAACTCTTTTGCCAAAAGAATCTTTTGTAATTAGTGTGTGAGCCTTTGTTGTTAGAACGATCTGCCCATCACTGGAATTACATTTTGACAATCTCACCAAATGCGTGGTCTAGAAATTTGTATTTCCTTGGCTGAAAATTGGTTAATGGACGTCACTCAACTTGCGTTGACTTGGGTTGGGTGGCCAAACGGTGAAAAACGTGCGTCGACTCGCGTTTAAATTTGATATCGACCAAAGTGAGCGCAAGTCATGGAAACTTCTCTTAAATATGTGCATTTGGTGGTAATAAACACTTAACGCAGTGTTTTGGGTGTGAAAACTGTATTTCTGTCACACGAAGAATTAGCCGAGTTTTCTGATTTGCATTTGATTTACAGCAATGCAACTGTGATTCACAGTTTCGTTGACATTAAGCCCTCTTATATTCCATTAGTAAATTGCGAAGGCCAGATACCCGGGCCGTTAATTAAAAGCACAATTAACATCTAGCTACATCTTATCTGATCATCTAAGCTGATTGCTTGACCGGTTTGCATCCGATTTAGAGGCCTTGCTAAACGGACTCGCAAGTATACTTAGACGCTACTTGAAAAATTTTTTTGTGCCTACTTGCGAATCCGTTTGGCCAGGTCTTGCTTCCACTTGGATTAACTTGCGATAAGCTAAATGTTTTGAAGCCATATCCATGATAGGTCACAGTTGAGTAGAGGTTAACTTTGTACAACAGGTGCATGAAAATGGTATAATCTTCATAATAAAATGTAGAGGGAATATCTACCTTTTATAGTACATGTGTGTCTGTCTGTATTCTTAAAAACATAGCCACAGAATTTGACTTGTCACTAATAATCTTGGTTCAATTCTGTCCCAGAGCTAGCTTTCCACAAGGCTTATCGTAGCTCAAATAACAGCAAATAACTCTCCTGTATGCCTTTTGAGGCCAGGAAGACTAAATTCACCGTCTTTTCGTTGCACAATTTAATTAAGAGTGCTTTCAACATGAAATTGGAGTCTAAATCAAGACAAACGTACACATATCAAAACCGCAGCGGAGAGCTGAACTATAGCTTTCTAAAACCTGCATCGTCCTAAATGGACTGAACAAGAGCTTCTTACATCGAGACTGGATTGAACTTCAAACAAACTGGGCCATAATTATGTAACACTCCGCATGATGTCAGTTCCTCAATTGTCGACCGGAAGCCACACAAACAAATCTCTTCCGCGCTAGCGAATCACAGACATGTCTGATAGTTAGCTGGGCCGGAAACGCCTAACATTGATGAAACAAGGAAATTAAATGTTATTCACGATCGATCAGGCATTGACGTGATTTCCTTCACTCTGCTCGTTGCCTTGTTTTGCTCGCAAATAACAGTGTCCCGGATGTGCTTGAAATTCATCGAGCGGGAAATGCCATATCCACACAACATTCTTCATTCATTCCGCATATGCATTAAAGTTCAGAGCAAATAACGCCCACAGCCGCTAGAAAGGTCTAGTACATTGCACGTCTAAGCCCTAAATTGATGTGGCTAAAGCTCTTTGCTGTCTAAAGCAAGCGCACATTATCGCCACAGGTGCAAACCGTCTACTATTACAGGACTAAATGACGTCCCGTTAATAATACATCTCAGAACCGCTTCATGCATATGTACGATAATGGACGACGCTTGCTAGCAAATCGTTAGACTTAATGATGTCCTCGGGCAGACTTCCTTTAGACAGCAGTTATAGAATGCTAATTGGTCGGCTAATCCTCAGAGTCACCGCGCGGACTGAAATTCAGACGAGTGTAGCCTGGGCTAAACTGAACACCAATTGAAAAGGGGAGGGGTAGCGATAAATAATTAAAAAAAAAAAATTACAAATAGATGAAACATGCAGCAAGAAGTTCTCTACATTTCATGCTACGTAAGATTTACAAGCTGCTGCCGTACGGAAAGCCAAAATAAATAAATAAATAAATAAATAAATAAATAAATGTATGAATAATAAAAAAACCGCTTGATTTTTTCAACACTGTTTTCATAAATCCAGACATATATTTCAACGGAACAAGACTGGATGAACCAGAAAGGCCGAAAAATGAGCGTGTCTAATTACTGTCGACCTTTCTAAAGCATTTGGGGTCAAACTAGGGCATTCCCTGATTATTTCGGACATTCTGTGCCAATATATGACTGAATTTATGAAACCGTGTCAAGACTGCGACAAAATAGCGGGCATGTTTTTGGAAAAACGGTCAGATGTAAAGTTAAGGAGAAAGTTGAGCAAATCTCCCCGCTCAGTGATGCACAGTACACTGCTACAGGTATAACGTTAACCACCGTAAACCTGCATTCATAACTTACATACAGAACGGTTCGCAAGTAATATAAAAAAAAATAATAGGGAAATAAATTTATTTATTTTTTCAAAAGAGGGCACTGTAACGAATCCTGCAATCTGATTGGTTCTTAACGCGGTCCGGATTTTCTTATCTCTGACCACGGTCACGGAAACGGCGGGAAACAGCGCGGGTGAAATTGTCGTGTTGGTCAGTATTCGTGAGTGAAATCGCGGCAATCGTCAAGCAACCTTTGCCCTTTTTACACTTCATCGACGATTAATCGACGCAAATTTGTCTCTATCCACTTTTAAATTGAAAGTAAAGTCACTGTAAGTAAATTCAATTGAGCGTTTTGAAGTTGCGAGAATTTGTTTGTTTCTTTGTTTGTAGCTCAGCGCTGTAATGGCGCGGTTTCTCTCGTCGCACAATTTTAAGAGAATTTCTGTGGAATACACTTAACGAATTTCTTCGCTTTCTGCTACTCAATTTAAAGTAAAAAAGTCTGATTTCGAGTGATTCGCAACGACTGACGGAAATTGTTTTTTGTAGCCATTTCAAACTTTGCACGAAATTTCACACCGAAAATACTAGATGCAACTAACATAAATTAGTTCGAAATAAATCTTTTCTTTGTTATTTGCCGGCTTAGGGTCGGTCCGTATGGTGAAAAACTGTGACCTCAGGCTTGAAAACGCATTTTAAAGACCTGGGTCACAGTTTTCCACTATACGGACCTCCCAGCCGGCAAATAACATATATATATACAACAGAATATACGAAGAAAATCTGCGCTTACCAACGTACCAACAAAGACTTTCTACATTATCAACGTACCTCTGTAGTCCAGAAGTCTCCCACAAACCAGCAAGAGTACGCCGTTTCGAAATGTATGTATGTATTTCTTCAACTTAATCTAATGGTGTTGGTCACGGGCCTTGGTGTCTATATTTTCGATAACGTTTTTAAAACTCTTAAAAAATCTTAGAATTCACGTCAGAGAATACAAGCAATATTTAAAACAAATTGGGAACGGTCCTTCTTAATAAATTTATGAATGATTATTTAGGAATGATATCGCAGCGCACCATGTTTAATCGAGGGGAATGGTTATGAAACCTGACAAAGTTCTTTGTTGTATGTTTTTGTTCTCTTTTTTGGCCTTGACCGTGCACAAAACACAATAGTTGTTTACTCCATACTGAGAAACTAACCAATAGAAACGTGTTGGTTACGTAATTCATGCATAGTGCATGAGCACAAAACAAAAGATTTTGCACGGTCGTGGACCTTCCGACATAAATCTTGGCATCTTTGTTTGCTCCTTTGGTGTTCGCCGGGCTTCATAACCAGTCCCCTCTATTAACTATGAGCGCACCAAAGGTTGGGAATCAGTACCATCGAGTAGACAAAGGCTCAATTTCCTGTGTTCCGATTGGCTCTATTTTCTATGGCATAGTATAAACTGGGTGATATAACTTAAGCCATTGGTATATATTTATTTTTGTTAGTCAATTCAAAAGTCTGTTACACTATGGTGGATGCTATATTATGGTGTGTCTTGGATAACACTTCAATAATACTCGGCCTGTCCACTGAGACACCATAGACAAATGAAAAATTGACATTCAATCATAATACAGAACCAAGTAATTCTAGCAAGCTGGTGTTGATAGTGTACTTTACCTCTACCACTTTGTTTTAACTTGCCTAGAACAACATTGAATCGCCCAAAATCGCCTTACGTCGCCTAATCGTACGGCGATGATGGACTAGGGAGAATCGAATCGTTTGGTTTTCTTCGCTATACTTGTCAAACCACTTTCCATATGGATCGCTTTTGAACTGTCAACTGAGATGAAGGAAAGTTGCTGCAGTTCTAAACTATCGAAACAACAGCTGTGAATATTCAGTTAAATTGAGGCTGAAATTTTTCTCCTCAAAAATATTTCGTGGGGCTTAGCAAGCCGGTGAACACAATCTACAAAAATGACTCCATCGCACGAAGCTAATCTTGCCATGCGGGCTGCATGGACAGCTGATGCCGGCTATTTTTATTTGAATTTGAAGGTCTGGACAACAGTTCCCTGGAGTTCTTATAACCAACGGATTTCTCTAGTTGCCCCACTGACCCAAATGGTTCATTTCTTCTGACAAATCTCGCGGTACCATCTCCTGGCTGAACTGCGTGCGGCTCTCTCATCCCTAACAACTCTAACACAACCTTTCGAAACTGGCGGTCTCTGTAACAGTACAAGATAGGACTTACTAGAGAGTTCATATGCATCAGTGCCTCCCCCAAACGGGAAAACGAATTTGTTTCAAACACTGAGGAAATGTGTTCCAAGATAACCATTCCAATCGCTGGGAGAAACGACAAAATTAGTGCAGCAGTTAGCAGGCAAGTCGTCTTGGCACTCTTCGATTCGAGTTTCGCTTTTATCAGAGCGTTGACTTGGCTGATTTCGTTTATTTTACGTTTGCGTACTCCAAGGAACACCACGATGTAGAGGTACGCAATAGCTGCTAACCAGATAAATGCCACGGCAGCTTCTACAATTAATGTGCCTGATTTGCACAACCTCGCGGTCAACCTCAACTACTTTCGTTGTGAAAGGTGGGACCATCCCTAACACGGGTAACAGCCAGGCGGCTATCGAAAGTTTTTGGAGGAGACCTTTTGTAACGATAACTTTGTAGTCGATGAATTTGTGTATCGCCACGTACCTATCCCAAGCAATCCAAGTTATATGAAAAAGAGAGGACGAGCAAAGAAAACTGACCATGGGTTTGTTCATTAATGAATCTAATGTACGGATATGCTCAAGCGAAGTATTGTGGAGAATTACTGAATATATCAACTGTGGCAGATAAGGGCATTGATATGGCGCCAACTAGAAGATCTGCGACAGCCATACTAGACAGCAGAATGTTGGCAGGCCTTTGCAGTTTTTTCCTTCGCTTGATAGCAATGATTACCAATAAATTCAATAGAATAGTAACGGGCGAGGCAATAGATATAATGACCACCGAGATCCAAGGAATGGTGGTATTTTTAGGGTCCCAGGTAAAGTGTGGATATTGCGGGCAAAAATACACTGACCTGGCATTTGTAGAGGGATCAATGTCGCTTGTTTCTGTGTTATTAACATCCATATATGCATACTGTAATAGCTTCGCCGATAAACGAACTATTTAGCCTAAGGTACAGTTTGTTTTGGGGGAATTTCGGTCTTTGGTCTGTTTGGTTGTGCGGACCTTGTCTAATAGGTTAACCGACTTTAAACCACTTTTTTGAGCAATTTTGTAATATCTCAAAAAAAAAAACAAACAAACAAAAAAAAACAAAACAGTGAAATGCAAAGATTCCGCAGTTGTATACCAGGTGGTACCACCTCTTTTGATACTGTTAAGATTATGAGCATATATTCCTAATTAATGTATTTCTCGAACTACTGCCTTTGAATGTCGCTCTTCATATCACACAACCTTTAATCTAGTGCTTTTAGGCGCCAAGGAAAATTGCTCTTGTCTTACGAACTAATGGCTTCGATCTGAACAGGAGTGTTTGCCGGACTCATTAGTGCGGCTAACTCTGTAACTCGCACTAACGAGGGGTTACTCATAAATGTCTGTTGTAATGAGCTTTCATCACTCCATGCACGAAGTTTTAAATCAGGTAATCTGTTGTCTCATGCTGCATAATGCAATGTTCACCGATAAACCAAACTAATTAGTTTTAGCTGCCTTTGGCTTTGGCGCAATAAAGACTTTGGTCCCAAACTGCGGTTTGGTTACGAGGTTCTCTAGTATGTTAACCAACTTTTAACTGCTTTTATTCTACGGCTAGCTCCGTGAGTGGGCAAGAAGAACCAAATACCGCGCTGTGATTGGCTAATCCAGCGGACACTATCTTGCCTGCTCGGGACTAACCGCTATAGCCCGCAAGAAAAATTTCCTTCAAAGCCATGTAACAATTGCTTGTTTGGTCAAGATGGCTGGATATTGGCCTCAATCTTTTTTTTTTGCGTGGTTTATTGTCCTTGACTCTCAACTTCGCCATTATCCAGCCTTCTTGACCTCACGCTTGATCAATAACCCATATTTATTGAAGGTCGCGGTTTAGTTCTTTACTCCAAAAGCGTAGACTTTCATGTTCAGCGAAGGAAAACTCTTACGGCTGTGCTTCTTTCAAAGCAAACAGCTGTGGGGAGAAAAGTTTTCACAGGGCAATAACAATAAAACGAAAGGTAGCAATTTGTTAATGGACTAATTATTTGTTAGGCTTTTGGTCATACACTCTTTTTTCCATGAGAATATATTTTGTAAGAGTATAGAGGCTAAAATTTGTGAAATTTTAACAATATTTTAAGAATAAACCCGAGACTGAGATCGCGAAAAGAAATATCATGTGTTGAAAATTTGTAAATGCAAAACAGTAATAACTCTTCATGGTTTTCGGGGCGGACTTCAAAGACAAATTGACTTGTTATAAGAAACAATGGAAACGAACTCACAAGCTGCATCAAATCTTTGTTTGTCTTTTTAGCAGGCTCGGGAAATGGTATTTCCGCGGAAATCACCATGTATGCTTGTATTTTTTGCTGGCCCAAATGGCCGACTGCCGACATGGTATATCAACCGCTTTGCGGTGTTCATAAACCCAAAATACTATTATAGCAGATTTTAGTAGGAGAATAGTTCTACTAAGGATTCGCTTGGTGAATGTTTATTTTACTTCTTAAGAGTGCGTTCGTAGCTCAAAATCACGGGACCTGGTGCTTCTGCGACCAAGTGCGCTTACCATGGCAACGATGAATCTGGCAACCCAAATATCCCCCTGGCAGGAGCCCGTTACCCGGTGCTTTCATCTTCTCTAGCGACCCTCTAATTCAATCCTGTCTCGTGTCTTTTTATTTTTAGAACCACCTCTCACGGGGGTTTTCGCGGGTGTTTTTATAATAGCCAATCATAAGAGAGCTGTGTTCCTTTATTGTTATACGCCACATGTAGGCCACACGATTTTATTTTAATAATGGCGGAAAGCGAGGAAAGTTTATTATTTTTTAGGATGTTATGCGGACGTCAGCGTGTTTTTGCAGGAAATTAAAGAACTTTACTCCTGCAGATATCACAGTTCTAAAAATAAAAAGATACGGAACAGGGTCGACTCAAGGGTGAAATTCGTATGGAGGCTCCGGATAATAGGCTCCTGCCCCCTGGGTAATAATCTACAGGTTTGAACAAAGGGGTTTTTCATTTTCAGTTTTACTTCACTTTCCAATAAGGTACTGATGTCGTTATTGACTACGTTGGGACTTGATGATAGTGTTCGGAAATGTTAAGTGATCTAGAAATCTTCAATTTAAGCTTATAGTTGGTCACGGGTCTTGGGGAACTGATGTTCGCTCCCTAGGAAGTTGAAGGTATCAAAGGTAAAGTCTGCATACGAGCGAGCCAAGTGGCCCATCAGGCCGGAGCTTATCTCGGTTTCTGTAGCATGAAGCGACTAGGAGTATTTCTACTCCTCTCTGGATGGGATGTTAGTCCATCGCAGAGCTACCCCTAGCATAGAATTTGCAGTACTCATTTATACACCTGGGTGGAGAGAGGCACTATGAGAGTAAGGTGTCTTGCCTCAGAACACAACGCAATGACCCCGGCAAGGACTCGAACCTAGCAGGACCGCTGGATGTGGAATCGAGCGCACCGAACCATGAGGTCTCCCAGAATATCACAATTAAAGATATTGATTGAATATTTATTACATCTGATTTACTGAGTACACAATATTTTTATCTTATTAACATGAAGAATCATAACAAAGTCTCAAAATTAGTTAATAAATGGCGGGTACTTTGATGCGATGATTAGCGCCTCTCATATTAGAGACGTACAAGGGGGGGATGTCAACCCCTCTTCCATAGGGTTTTTCAAAGTTTTGAAAAGACAATTTGTTCTAAGGGGGTGAAACTTTCAGTAGCTGTTCATTATTCCTTGAAAGAAATTTTGATAAGTCAATTGTGTGACCATAGTTTTTGACGTTGCCATGTCAACCACAAATTTCATGTAGCTTTGGCCTAAAATCAACCATTTTGACATAATTTTGTATTTTTTGTTCCAGTTTTCTTCATCAGATTGCAGAAATTCGTCAATTTGTACATTTCATAAGCATTCTGGTTTGATTTTGTACTAGTTTCTGTTGTTTCTTGACTTTTTAAGAAAATAGTAAAATCCAAGATGGCGGGTCAAATGACGTAATTTGACGTAGTATGACGTCACAACCAACAATTATGGTATAACATTTTTGTAGAGCAAACTCAGGGCTATCTAATCAAGGTAAATTTCTTTTTCTGTGCTTTAGCAGAACGAAAACCAAAGGGGGGGGGGGTGGTGGTTTTTACTGGACAGTAATTCCCCCTCTTGTCCCACGGTAGGGGTATGAGTTAGCTTGCACTTACGTTTTCGATAACACTTTTAAAACTCTTTGAAAACGGTTATTGATAAGAATTCATGACACAGAATATAAGCAATATTTGAAACAAATTAAGAACTTTGCCGCTTACTAAATTTAAGCGGGAATGGTATCACGGCGCACCATGGAAAGGTTGGGTATAATAACGTGAAGTTGACAAAACTGTGTTCTGATTGGCTCTATTTTCTATGGCATAGTATAAACAGCCTATCTATTTAGACACTATAGCCACATGACGGAAAAATTGACATGTGGATTCAATCATAATACCGCGCAAACTAATTCTACCAAGCTGGTGATGACAGTGTAGTTTAGTGAGATGTATCTTAACATGCCTAGAATTGCCTTAAATCGCCCAAAAAAGGCCTCATGTCGCCAAACGCCAAACGGACAGCGATTTTAGGTCTTGTTATCTTATCGAGATGGACAAGAGTTGCCGTGAGACAAGGTCGCATCGGTTCGTTTTCTTCGCCACAGGTTACACACCGCTTTCTATATGGATCGCTTTTGAATTGTTATCTGAGATGAAGGAAAGTTACTGCAGCTCTAATCTATCGAAACAGCAACTGTGAATATTCAGTTACACTGAGGATGAAAGTTTTCTCCTTAAAAATATTTCGTGGGGCTTAGCAAGCCGGTGAACACAATCTACAAAAATGGCTTCATCGCACGAAGCTGATCTTGTCATGCGAGGTTGCATGCACAGCTGACGCCTGCTATTTTTATTTGAATTTGAAGGTCTGGAAAACAGTTCCCTGAAGTTCTTATGACCTTCAGACAAATCACGCAACACTAACTGCTGGCTGAATTGCGTTCGGTTTTCTTATCTCTAACAACTCCAGAACAGCCTTTCGTAACTGGAAAATTACGTCATTTCGTGAAGGTCAGAAAAGCCAGATTATGCTAGCAGTGCTAAATTGAGATAAAAAATAAAAATCATGCTCGGTTTGATAAATCATGGCAAAAATTATGCTGGCAAAATCGACAAAAGCCTACAGGTTAAACCACTAAAACCGTTGGCGAATCAAGGTCAATCAAAGTGGCGAGTAGATGACCCGATTGCGACCAGACTCATCTTAGAATTGGTTCGGTTTTCCAAGAATTGGGGACGATCTCTGGCTGGTACGAACTGATCTACTTGGCAATAAGTTGATGTTGAGTACAAGGCATTTGCGTGATCTTGAGGAGTTGTGAAATCGTGAAGATGGCTGATTTTGCATCCTTGGCTAACCTGTTTCTTCTTCTGAGCATCACGGTACACCCGAGCGTTCAGGACAAAGGCACAACTCCCCGAATTAAAGAAATAGTGGTCGGTAGATGCTATGATTACCAATACAAAAAGTTTGGCTCGAATTCAACAACTTGGAAGAACTGCAGTAAGATCTGGAACACGTTTCACGGGGCATTTGCTTACAAGAATCCTTGTAACTTAACCTTTGACGACTACAAGCCGTATTTTGACGAGGTTGGAATGGCGGAGATTTACAATAAGGTGAGGACTGACTTTGCAGATCTACATCGTGGGAATTATGTAAAGGTCGAAGCCCCTTGGGTTCCAAATTGTGCTGTATGAAACCCTCGTTTACCGGTTACATCGATGGCGCGCTAATTGAGTATGTATTTTCAGTTCTAAAAATCCGCATACTATAAAGTCACAACCCGCATCGCTAACAGAAGTTGAACACATGTAAAAACATGAATAATCATCGCAGTTATGTACACAGCTTAAGCAGCTGTGGAAATAAAGTCTCAAAAATAATTCAGGCTTGAACGGGATTCGAACCCATGACCACTGCATGCCCACTGCATGGGAGCTGGTCACGTTGTGAGTTCGTAATATACCCGTAAAGGGAGAAGAATTCAAGTGAATATATGAAAGATCACATATTTGAACTGTAAAGAAAGACGTTAAGACATTAATAATCAGCCTATACGAGACACATACGAGTATAACTAGTATTTATATCTATTCTCCATAATTTGCAAAATCCTAGTCGTGACAGTTCTCAAGGTTCTTGGAATTTTACTGATTTCATCCTCCGTCCGCTGTTTCGACATTTACCAAGAAACGTGGCCAACAAACTTAGCTTACAGCTTGTTCATAATAAAAATTATAAATTAGTGCTCCCTGTTTGCTTTAATGAATTGAACCACGAGCTATTTTCTATTTACTGCTTTAATATTTCCTGCTAACACAAAGTGAAACCCGTTTGTCACGCAGATTCATCTGGACACATAAGCGAGATTCTTCTGTCACAATGTGAGGTTATCCAAGAGCGTAGAGAAATATTTACTAAAGCATTCAGAAAATGCACTTAAACGGGTAAATAGTGTCCCCAATTAGTTTTTTTTTTTTAAGCTAAATACTATTGACACTTAAATAAAGTCATTCATTCACTCATTCATTCATTCATTCATTCATTCATTCATTCATTCATTCATTCATTCATTCATTCGTCTGACAAAGACAAGGACCCTCAACAATTGGGTTCGTAATTTGTAAGGTCGGCACATTAGGGGACAAATGTATAAGCGAAGGAAATTGTTCTCCCCGGAGACGTGTTGCAGCCACAGTTTCCCCGTGAGATATGCCCTTTGAATTTTGTCACACCGCATCGTGTGCACCAGCTCGAAATTGTGTTCTATGCGTACAGCTGATGCACACAACCGGCCTTGTCCCCGCGCGTCACGTCCACTCAAAATGTCCCCTTAGTTTGTGCCGACCTCAATAATTATACCCGATGTAGTTTGTTTAGATTTTCCTTTGTTCTCCTCTTCCCTTCTTTCATAGAACCTGTTTTGGTCAGGAACGTACAAAGCTGTGCATTCCTATTCAGAATTTGACGTGCGCTTCACAACCTTAGAAGACACCATGGCTGGGTAAGGAAAGAGTTAACACCACTGAAATTCTTAAATGCTTTCGCATTGATATAAGTGATGGCTTCAGATAGCGTATTTAAATTAAAATTTCCATTGTATCTTCTTTTTCCTTGTACATGCTTATTTTCTGATTGAAGCTTTTTTCATGAGCACACTGACTGAGGCAGAGATAGACCAGAAAAGATGGGGTAGTGCATGGGGATGGGGGGTGGGGGATGATTATTGGAATTTGAGAAAGAAGTGAGAAATTGATGTCCGATCGTTGTTTGTTTCTGGTTTTGTGTTGTTGTTTTCTAGATGGATCGTAAATGAATTGACCTTTTGTGGAAATGGAAACTTGTCTCGGAATACAACTGATGGCATTGAC
Organism: Orbicella faveolata; assembly: GCF_042242905.1. Classification (NCBI taxonomy): domain Eukaryota; kingdom Metazoa; phylum Cnidaria; class Anthozoa; order Scleractinia; family Merulinidae; genus Orbicella; species Orbicella faveolata. The sequence continues at coordinate 26,755,816 of NW_028301553.1, forward strand.
TACAATTCCTGTCCAAATTGGAGCAAGAAATGCGATTATACGACGCCTTTTTGGGGTCAAGCCTCTAGCATAGTAAGTTAAATAAAATATGTACAAAGGAAGTAGAATGTAAAAAGTAAAAGCTTCACCCAAGATCTCTCTTAATTTTTTTTTTTCGACTGAAATTTCAATAAGCGATACTTACTTGCTTCAGTCATACGGTCATAAACAGGTGTAATGTCAGTGGTATGACTGGAAACCGAGATTCAGTGAACCAATCAGAAAGCTAAAAATGCCTTTAACGAAGTTAATAATTAAATAATTAACCTTAATCAACTTCAGTTCAGTAAATAGCTACATGTAAAAGTAGCAAACGTGGGAAAGAGGGAACGGATTTAACGATGAAACGAAAGAAAGAATGGTCAACGAACTTATGAACAAACTAATGAACGAGCAGGTTGTAAAAATATTCCTAATCACTGCCGGATCTAATTTTTAATGTATAATTTTGTTTCAAAGTTTGCAGAGCATGCCCGAGGGATCGTACGAGTCATGGTGAATGGTTCCAGAGTTTCTCGAGAGGGAAATCATATTCCAGCTTATAAGAGAGACAGGTAAGAACGATGCATTTTAGGGACCTTTAGATACGGTTGAGTTCGACAACAATTTTTGAATTTCAAACCAGAGACGTTTCCAGGGCCCTCGCTCTTCATGTTGGTTTTAATTAGAGAGGGTCGCTCATGGGATGTGATGGGTATGTTACGTGAAACGTTGAGTCTCCATGGGCAACATTGCAAAGCTTCAGCTTTGCTCTAATTATGCTATGCATTAACTGGCAATTCAAAAAAAACTTACAAGTAGTTTCCATTTTCTCTTTTATCTTTTCTCCAAGCTATTTTGGAAATTACGAGCTGCCAAGATTTCACGTGGAGAAAATTACCAAGCTGATGATCATCGTAATCCATACAATAAATGGGACGGAATAGTGAGCAAACACTTTAGTTTTCCAGCCAGCAAATTTTAGATCGTGTGGTCGTTTGATCGCTTGCTCATTGGTGTACGAGCTGGGAGAAGGGGGGGGGGGGGGTCGAGGGGCCCCCAGCTACGGAAATTATGTGATTTTTCGGGCGAAACGCTATTGATTTGGGCAAAGACACTTGAAGAGTAAACACTGCAAAATAATGCTGTTTGCGTGATTTCCAAAACTCGTAAATGAAGTTTCTAGTTAGTAACTTTCTCTTGATGTTTTTTCTTCTAATACGTTTTTAGATCTTAGTAGGATTGAGGCTGTTGATAGGGTACGATTGATTGCTTATGTACAAAAACTTTTTTTGGAATTATTGCAGTTTCATTAGATGTGGGAATTGTGAAAGTTTTTTGTTTTTCATGCAATTTGAGTGCGTTTGCACCCCGATCTCAACAATCTCGTCTTCGGGCAAGGCGTAAATTTTTCGGGCAAGAGAGTCACCGCCACCCAAGTCCGAAGGTGCCCGTACGCCTATGCGCTTGCTTATGAAAACATATTGCACTTTTTTTTTACTCCCGCAAGTACTATACTCGAGCTATCATCGGAAAACACTGTTCATGTGACGTCATCATTTTCCAAAATAAAATACAAGTAAAAGATAAATATAAAGGAATTAATAAATAAATTATCACTTCCTCTGAAGTTTCAGTTTCATCAGATGCAAGACCCTTTCAAGACTTGACGTTTGGCAACGTTTAAGCCCTGCTGGGTTCCTCATTATGTAATAAAGCGTTTGAATTTCCAAGTTTATGCGTTGCGTGACATTAAAAGGCTCTCGAGTAGGTCAAAAGATTAGTTATTGCCCAAGTTTTTGCTTAATAAACAGTTCTTGCTTTAGAGGAAGTATTAATTTCAATGTGTCAGAGCTCTAAAGTAATAACTGTTCGTTTCGATGGCAAAACTCAATGGCAGATGTTTCTGTTACTTTACGGCCGCCATGTTGGTGCCTCCCGGAATGGCACCAACATTGCGTCTCCATACAAAGCTCTATAAGTTTGGGTCAAACACTTTTCTGAATTACGCGCGAATGAATAACCGCACAGACCTAAATCTTGGCGGGGTTGTTTATATATCAGTCATCTTTCACATCTCAGCTTCTTGACATAATTTATTGAATGGTTACGATTTTTATTTTTGATGGCATGACACTGCAAACCAGCCATCGCACTTCACCTTCTTGCAAAGCATTAAGGTCCCAGTAAGAAACCTTGCGCCAGTTGTGCAGAGGCATATATATTCCCGTTAAACTCACCAGAGAGATTTAAAGTAGATACTTCCTGTAAAATCTGTGTATGTTGTTTTACCTTTTGCCACGCAAAAAAGCACTCAAACACGTTGTTGAGGTCATAAATGTACAAAATCGCTTAGCGATTTAATACATTTTGATGGCAACGTTTTCCTCTTTTTGTTTTTGGAATTAATTAAGAGTCCCACATATAACAACGGGTTAGTCTCAAATTTTACATGGATCATATAACGAGGTCAAAATCAAAAGAATAAGTTGAAGAGCTGGTAAATTTCATCCGTCAACGTTTCCATATTTAATCGAATTAGCGAGGCAAAAATGATGATACTAAATCCAAATGTAACGAGAGCCTATTTTTGCTCTTGATCAGTTACAGAAGATGACACCCCTTCACTATAACTGCATTTCGATCATGGTTTCATTTAATGAAAATCTTACAAAAACGGCTCAGGCGAGCTTGCTGTAGATGTATATGTGTGCATTACATCAACACCCTGAACCATAAACAGTATACATTGTGTAACTAGGAAATTCACTGTTTCGCGTGTCTTCAAAGGTAACAATACTTGTGTGCCGAGAAAGGCGAGACTAAAATCGTTATATGATACAGATTATCCCATACTACATATATTATACAGATATAGACCCAATAATACTCGGCTACCTACAAGAGGGTTTAATTTTTGACTCGTTGTGTCGTTCACTGACATGTTTACAGTGAAAGGTGTGGGGAAGATTCTATCAAGCAGCTCCAGGATGACGCAACAAACATAGGAATACCCGTCAGTTGTCATGACGACCCGGAGTAAGAATTTATAACTCAGTTGTGTGTAATTTATTTGTCTTTGTTTTTGCTAACGTTTTTATGTGCCTCTCTCAACCACTTGTTTTACAACTGCAATTGGATGCAAAACCGTCCCCCCACTGACCCCCCTCCAAAGGGGAAAGAAAACAGGCAAAGACATAATGAATAAATACAAAAAATTGTTTTAAATGTTTCCTGGTCAATGCTAGGATGAAAAGCTCACTGTTATGGTTGTTTTTGTCTATTTCCTGTATACACCGTAGTTTCAAATTTTGGAATTAATAATATTTTTCTGCTGTCAGATGAGCGTGAGGTTTTCCGCTTTATCGTTTGCTATACGCTTTATCGTTTCCCACCTTTTTATTAGTGCTTTTCCCGGATACGGTTGCATTGTATTGTCCTGAAATTAAACGGAACTGAAGCAGCCGTTGATCTAGTTTCCATCCATCTCTATTTGGCAGTGACGTGCGCCATATTTTGTGCGCTGATCATCCGCTCTCTCGTGAATGTCTTTTTCTGAAGGAAGCTGGCTACAGGAACAGGACAATAATTCACTACAAAAATTGCAGGTTAGTTTTACCTTCTGTACATAGTGTAAGAGGCATGCAAAGGTCATATCTTAACTTCTAAATTAAAGAAACTATTTTAATGTCAGTCTTAGTATCGATAGTTACACAGTGTAAGTGCGTGCACGATGGCTCTTGCGTTGATGGGCAAAGGAATTCGAAGCGCTCAGTCATTTGTCATGATTGATGTTTGGTTACTATGATAGTGCGTAGAGTGTAGTGTATGTTTGTATAACTACTCTGTTAGGCCCTGGGATTGAATCCTTTTAAGGATTTAGGCTAGAGAGATAGGTGGTCCGAATATAATAAATCTTAAAACTGGTGCACATAATTATGATCGTCTAATAAAGCCAGCTTGATGTTGATTACTACTCATTGGCATGCCGGCCCGCAATACAAAAAGGCAAGTAAAATACTGCCGTAAGCAGATAGCCCTTAAGAAAAAAAAAAAAGAATTTAAAAAAGGGACAAACGCTGTTAGTACAGACCAATTGAAAACTGATATCGGAAGATAGATGTCGATTGGTTTTCAGCTTAGTTCATTATTTATTGTAAAGTCACCATAAAGCTAACAAATTGACGTCAGTTTTTCATGCGTCTGTCCTGTTATTGATCATGAATTTCGTCATAACATTGCTGTGGGTCCGCAGACTACTTTGACAATGTTATGACGAAATTCAGCGTCAATAGCAGGACAGACGCATTTACAATGACAAATTGTCAAATTGTCCGCTTTCGCACTCGCTCTCGCTCGTTGGCGCATCGCATAAATTATAAATTCATGTGTCTGTCCGCTTATTGACAATAAAAATCAGCCAATGAGAGTACGAGAATTTCTTCAGTTATCGTAAAAAATATTATTGATATTTCTGACGTTAGCACTATAATCTATTTCTAGGAATCCAAAAGGGTTTGCCACCTCTGTAAAATCTTCACTGTTTTTGATTACTGCTGGTATCATGGCTGCAGTTTTGAATGCTGGAAATTCCAATTAACAATGGATTCGATGGAACTCAAATCAAAATGGGAAATAGTAGATCAGGGCAAACACTAGAGGCGTGAAGAAAAGAATTCGAACAGATCTAGTTTGTGATAGCCAAGGTGCTCACGTTGCTTAAGCAACATAATGCACATTCCCTTACATTTTAAAAAATTAGAAACATTTTAGTGGCAACTATGACGTAGTAAGTAAGCCAGATTTAACAAATTGACATCAGTTTTTCATGCGTCTGTCCTGTTATTGATGATGAATTTCGTCATAACATTGTCAAAGCTGTGGATCCACGAGGCGATAGCCGAGTGGATCCGCAGACTACTTTGACAATGTTATGACGAAATTCATTGTCAATAACCGGACAGACCCATGAAAAACTGACGTCAATTTGTTTTTTACGATAACAAATTGTCAAATTGTCAGCTCTCGCTCGTTGACGCATCGCATTAATTATAAATTCATGTGTCTGTCCGCTTATTGATAATGAAAATTAGCCAGTGAGCGCGCGAGAATTTCTGCAGTTATCGTAAAAAGTGAGTTCGCAAGTACGTCGCGCGCTTGTTCCGTAGAAGCACGTGAGTGAGTTACATAGTGAGCGCTTTTAAATTAAGCAAGGACTTCCAGCACTGGAATTGAAACGAGTGATTGATAGCTATGATTCTAGTGACTCAGTAATCCTGACCCTCGCATGCGAGAGGCTTAGTGTCTCAGGGGCGAGGCTGTTCTTCAAACGATTTCATATAAAATCCTACATGAGAGCAGTATGTTTTTTGCCCAACTAAAAGTTAATAATAATGTCTTACATGACCGTAATTTTAAAAGAACATTGAATGCTTTCTTTAATCTGTAAAGAAATTTCAAAGATTTCATGCCAGATGGATGAAAATCATCAACTGAATGGAAGAAAATGACCGACCCTAATTACATATTATGATAATCAGCTGCGTTAGTCGTCTATTTCAGTGTACAGTACGATTTTCAGTTTTGTAATGTGACCGATCGTGAAATAGTGTGGCAATATCCATGCAATTAGCTACCAAACATTTGTCACTACTACACTGTACGATCAAACTAAATATAATAAAGGTGATATTTAGCACTTGCTACCATTGTGTTTAGTTTATGTTTCTAGTTGTGTAATCAACTGAATTAGGGTTTCATTGGTTGACTAACTGATTGACTGATCATTGACTGATTGATTATTCTGTCGTTCGATCGACTTTCGTGATTGACAAAAACTTGTTCTGGAGCTTTTCCCACAGATTAAATTTATTGAAAGGGGCGGAAAAAACTCTTCCCCTTGCATGTACAAGGGAAAATTGCTCAGAACGAGTAGGTTGAAACCGATCACGACCAGTACCGACCCACCGACTGACCAGTATGGACCGACCGACCGACTGAACCGACCGACTCACCGACCGACCAGTACCGACCAACCGACCGACTGACCGACGGACCCGTAACGACCGACTGACCGACCGACCGACTGACCGACTGACCGACTGACTGAATGATTGTCCGTGAGTGTCTATGATAAAATCACCGAAATTAAAAACGATTGCTCTTTAATAACTCAAGATGGGAAGAGACAACGCTTGAGACCACATTGTTCGTTGTTTATTTAGCTTTCCTGAATTATTGCCTGTCAAAGCTAGCTTTCGGTCTTTTCTCTCAATTGTCTCACGCTTCTTTCAAAATCTCACACGTTTCTGCCTTCGTTAATGGTCTTGCATGATGGTGACTTGCGTGTGGGTCATTCCGTCGTTTGCTCACTTGTATTCCCTTAATCAAACCGTACACCTTTGCGTATTTTTATCAGGCAGACATTTTCCAGTTTGGAAGTCCGACCAAAATCGTACCTTCGGGATTCTGGTTGCTTTTGGAAGCAGATCATGTTCTTAGATATTACCAGTGACTTCCCCCGTACCTTCTTACTCGCTCATTATTCCTTCATGTCCTGAGTAACGCTTTCAGCCTCATTTCCCAATCCCGAGTCGTGCGATTTGTCCTTTACAAGGATCTCGTTTTTCTTGCCCTCCTTCAGCCATTCGTTCATCCTCTTACCTGTGTACCATGGGTGATTCTTGATTCCCGAGATGTCAATTCTTTCGTTCTCGACACGAAGCATCTTTAAGATGAGATGTTTGGCTTCCTCGGAGACGTTCCGCTTCTTGGGAAAAACGACTGTCTTAGAGACCTGACAAGGCACAAAGTAGGCATAAGACCATAGCATTTCATAAAAGATTTCTGAAATAGTTAGTCTCAGTCAGGGTCGATCAAGACGGTATAAATTTTGTTACAACGCTCATTCAGGTTGTAAAATAACTACTTGGTCTAAATCAAGCCTATGACTTACTTACAGCCACGATACTTGTGAAGACCCCGCCCGGAAAATGTGGTAGCGAGTTTTTCGATATTATGGGCCGCTTGGCCGGCAACGCTATACTGAAACACTGGAATGCATATTGAAAAAATACTGCATCATGCAGCAGAACTCAGTTGAAACAGCTAAAACATTTTCTACCGCTTCTAAACGGCACGAAGATTTTTTCTTTTTTTCAATCTCAAACGAGAATCGATTAGCCTAAATCAAGCAAATTAACTCAATTATAAGACAATGCAGTTTCTGTTACCTGTTCCATTAGCAATCTGAGGTTTGAGTCATCGTAAGGTAATTTTGCGCATAGCGTGGTGAACAGCACAACTCCCAGACTCCACACATCCGAACGAGTTCCATCGTATGCGATACCACGAAGAATTTCAGGCGGCGCGTAAGCGTAAGATCCACAGAACGTCATACTCAACCTCCTTTTCCCTGTGTCGTACTCCATGGGCTGAGTCCTGGCAAAGCCAAAATCCGAAAGCAAGATGTTTTTGTTGCGATCCAATAAAATATTTTCGCATTTTAAATCTCTGTGCACTACGTCCAAACTATGAAGGTATTCCGAGGCGTCGACCAATTGATGGAAAAACTTGCGCGCTTCGGGCTCGCTAACCGGACCGTTCGTCTTGATGTAATCGAGCAAGTCGCCACCGTCCGCCATGTCCATAACAAGGTAAATTCGCGAGCTTGTTTCAATGGCTTCGTGAAGTCTAATGATGTTCGGATGACTGAGTTGTTTCATGACGGAGATCTCGCGAGGTAGAAATTTCGTAATGTAATCTTCAGGCGCCTTTTTCTTCAGGACGATCTTTATGGCCACCTGCCGCTTTAGTTTCTTGGAAAATGCCACTTTAACAACTGCGTAGGAACCTTTACCTAACGAATCTCCTAACACGTAGCCGTAAGCCGCCAGCACCTCGCCAGCGTGGTCCGGTGGTTCCTCGCGCGGCAGGTGAGGTAAGTAGTCGCTCGGTCGGGATCCTTGGTTTTCGCAGGTTTTTCTCTTTTCGTCGCCGTCCTCATTTTCGGGACTTGTTTGACTGTTGTCGGTGTTTCTTTCACAGTCGTCCGCCGCCTCGTGTTCTTGGTTTTCATTGGACGATGCCGACATGCGGCGAAAGTAGCGAAGAAAGCGCTGCAGTTTGCCGACTTCAGTGTAAAGTTATTTCCATGGGCGCAAGATTGGAATAATAAAAAAAAGGTGAAGTTGAAGAAAAATTAAATCATATTATTCAGCTGTTGTATCTGCGTTTGAGTTAACTCAAACGAATCCAGAGTTATAATTATTTTCTAAGTGGTTAATTTAGTTTCATGCGTCACATTAATTATTGGGCAGCAAATTTCTTTGGATTGTGATGTTCAAAGGAACTTACTTTTGCGAAAGGAAGCTTTTGATGGATCTAAGCAAGAAAAGTAAAACAAAGTGGCTTTAAATTATTTTAGAAAATAGTCCTAAGATAATACGCGCGCTGATTGGTTAAAAATCGTGTTTCTTTTAAACACTAGCTTATTCCCTCTCGATTTCTATCGCGCGATAGAAATCGAGGGGGAATAATCTAATTGTTTTAGTATAAAACTACTAGTCGTTCAAAACTTAATCTAAATCCTCTTCACAGACACTTCGAAAACGCCAAGAAGCGGCCGTCATTTTGTTAACAGGGGCACACTGCTAGGCTACTCACTATCTATCGCAGAATAGATGGTGAGTAGCGTAGCCAATCAGAGAAAGGAATTCATGATAGAACGCTAGTAGATTTACACTAAAACTCGATAGAAACACGGTGCATGCTTGCTATTTCTTAAACACAATGCGCATCATTTTTTCAAAATCAACTTGGTCGCGCGCTCGACTTTACGATGGTTGACGTGACCGGTAGAATAATAACGCGTATTGCGTGACACAGCTTTTGTTTGTTTACGTACGGAACGAGCATCAGCTATGTTAATTATTTTGTCCGTGTCGTTTGAAAACAGTCCACGAATAGAAAAACTGTCTAATCAGCTAATTGCATGAAAATTCCTTAAGTTTTCTCCTGTGCAAATGACGAACAATTCCAGTGTTGTCACCCAAAGAATGTCTCGCAACAATTCAAGTAAATGGTTGAAATTTTACTTTACATACTCAAATACTTTATTCATTCCTGAGGCACAAACTGGACAAAAAGACGATTCGCTGGCGAGAATGGAGACGTAAAAGTTTCGTACATCACCTCTAGAAAACCTCACAACAAGACTATCGCTTATTTTTTCTCGTTACATGTTCGACTGCTTAAATTATTCGGAGTTTTAACTGAGTCAAAGTAATACATGTACACCGGGCTCTCAGTTACCTTAGTAGTCTTAGAAGGTCTCTCACCATCATGCATTCAGATGATTTCAACAGTGTTATACCTTACTGCTCGCAAAATATCAACAGTGTCGAGGTCATGATAAATTTAACCAGAAGGATCAGAATTTTCTACCACGCGCCCGGCGTCGGGTCCATGTGATCGCCGTATGTAATCTGGCAGTCTTTTGTGCGTATGATATGAAATAAATATTAAAAGGTCAAAAAACATTAAAAGCATTAAGGAAAAAAATTAGATAGAAAGTTGGGGGGGAAAAAGGAAAAGGAAAAAAGAAAAGAAGAAAAGAAAAATAAGCGCCCAACGTGGGGCTCGAACCCACGACCCTGAGATTAAGAGTCTCATGCTCTACCGACTGAGCTAGCCGGGCACCGTGACAAGCAGTATGGAAAATTTATTATGTTAAATCAAAACATATGCTTAACAAGCATTATGGGAAAAAAACGAATGGATTACGCAGCCTGCCGCCTTCAAAGTCTTAATTTCCTTGATTTATAAGATACCGAGCTACTGGGAAAGAAACAGTCCAGTAGCTAGAAATAGGGAATACGACTCGCGTCGTGAAAACAATAGGAGACAGTCGAAAATTCGCTTCAAAAACCTACCAGCCCAAAAATGAAATTTCATCGTGCATTACATGGCTTCTCATCGTATCTTACCCTTAATCATCTTATACCTCTTGGTAATTCGAATTTTGATCCTTATAAATGCGCACAAGAGATTTTGACACTGAACCGAAGTAGAGTTTCCGAATTCGCAGCCTTCAGTGCACGAAAAATTGACCCGCACGTGTGCAATGTAATGTGAAAGTATAAAAACACGTGCTGCAGTATTAGCTTGTTAAGTGAAAGGCAAATCTACTTTAGTAATAAATTGTGGGGCTGTCGTAAGTAATGCATTGGAAATTCGTATTCAGAGTAGTTTCGGCAATGTAAAAAGTACTGAAAGCAGTGTATAAAAATCTAAAATTCTAAAATTCATTTATCACCATTCGGACACCCTGAATACAGGTTCGAAAACAGAAATACCACACGCTATAATCTGAAAATATTCCCAAAAATATTTTCAGCCAAAAATAGGCGAAAAACAAGAACATTCAGACTCGGCTGGAACAACAATATTCTTATAAAAATGAGTGTATTAACTTTCAGATTCAATTTGATCTCAAGACAAGCGCGTCTTCGGCCAGCGGCCGCGTCTTCGGCCAGCCCAAACACCAAACGACCTGGGCGATATCAAAAACCCGGAACCAAAAGTCCTGACATGTTCGTTTGGCTTATGCACACGCATCGAAATTCATCAATGGTTTCTGAACATGCGTAGAGATCAACCTGCCGTGATTAACGCGGACTCACCTTCGATTTCGTCCAGGGGTCCCGATAATAAGTCTTTTTTTATCCAGAATTTTTTTTTTTCTTTTATCAGGCAGGTTAATCGTTTTGATGGTAGACTATTAAATAATTTATCCTTCGTTGCTATATATAAGAGTATGATGTAGATGTGTTCAAATCTCAGGTACAAATAAAAGAGGATTCTCTCAATTTGTTGTTGTTGTTTTCTTGCCAAAACGTAGCACTGGATTTTAAAAGGATTTTATACAGGATCATGATCTTCAAGGCAAAAAAAAGCCTTTTTGTGGCGAATTTCATTCTTTGTCATAGTGCTTAATCTTTGATCCAACCTCAGCAATATTCAAATACTGTAGCGTACAAAACTCAAGGCTGTTTTCTATACGATCGCCCCGAACACTGCGATCGTTTTGACCGCTGTAGAAAAACTGGTTGAACGATCGTTACCGCTTCGCTTGCTGGCCTGTTTCCATATGATAGGAACGATCAGCCCAAAAAGTCTGAGAAGAGGGAGCTTAAGCAACGACGACGGCGACGCCGAGCACGACGCCCGGTCAAAAATGAATTTGTATTTTAACAGCAAAAATTCGCGATTGTCTAGATCCGGTTCAGTATGCCAATGGCTCAAAAAACGTGTCAGGCTAAGTATTCAATGGCCTCGTTCTGTTCCAAATGGAAATACGAAAAATTATCCGCCGTCGTTCGCTTTCCTTAGTCCATGCAGAACTTGGTCATTTCATGTTCTTGCTTTACAGAGGACGGCAGAGAAATGTACAATTTATAACGCACGTGCACAGCTATTGTTTTGCTCATTAAAACTTTTGTTCGTTGACGTTTTCGTTGCCGTCGTCGTCGTGGTTTGCTTAAGCTCCCTAAAAATATTATCTCTATCAAGCGACGACTCGGTCCATTTAAATTCCTCATAGTAATCTCTAAATGACCGCGACCACCAGGGATCGATGGCCGTAATTTTATCACTGACAATGTGTAGTTTCCTCGGACTCGAAAATTCCTTCTCCTTCCATTTCCTGTTAATATAAATCTACTGGCGTTCTATCACGAATGCTGTTCTCGGATTTACCACGCTACTCACTATCCGATCACAGAATACTGTAATAGATAGTGAGTTGCATATAGCAGTGTGCGGTTACTAACAAAATGATGGCCGCTTCTTGCCGTTTTCGAAGTGTCTGTGAAGAAGATTTAGATAAAGTTTTGAACGACTAGTAGATTTATACTAAAAACAATTAGATTATTCGCTCTGCATTTCTGTGATAGAAATCTTGAGCTCATAATCTAATTGTTAAATAGAATTATTTTTGGAACCAAATCATAGACAACTGATTAGTTACGTTTTTAATGTGCGCTTTGTTTTCTTCATTTTGCTAATGAATGTGCAAAACCTGAACGCAAAGCAATACCAAAGGTCCATATTTCCTGTCAAGATTATGCAGAACTATTCCATCTCGCAATTGAATAATTGAATGAATAACATGCGAACGTTACTCACATCGATTGCAAAAACTAAAACAACAAGCATATTTTTATTCGGGAACGCCTTTAATCACATTATCTCTAAATAGGCCATACATGGGGATTATTATTTTTAGTCTCACCCAAAACCATTGGGAAGCATAACCTTAATTTCTTTTTTGTTTTTGTTTTTGTTTTTGTTTTTGTTTGTTTGCTTTTTTCTACCAGAGTCTGTGTTGAAGCTTCGTGGCTCTAATGTCCGGTGATTTCCGTAGCATGAAGCGACTAGGAGTATTTTTGCTCCCGCTTGATGTAATAATAGTCGATTGCAGTGGTTATCGATCTAAAATGTTAAATTTCCTGGTGCTCATTTATCACATGAGTGAAGAGAGGCACTTTTAAAGTAGAGTGTCCCGCCCAAAGAAACGACAAAATGAAAAAAGAAACAAAAAAACAAAAAAACAAAAAACAAAAAACAAAAACAAAAAAAAAAACAAAAACGGCCAAAGAACGCGAGACCACTTGATCCGAGGTCCAGACAGTAATCGTTGATAAAAATAAATGCAATCCATAACAAAGTGAAGCCAAACGAGAAAATGTTGTTCATTCTTTGATAATGAATTCTAATTGTGGACAGGGCAAATTTGGAACTATTAAAAGAGCCAAACAGACTAATCCAAAACAATTTTAAAGTTGAGATTAACTTTGTTTACGTTTAGCCATGCATGGTGAATACCGGATTAGGAGTTCGCCGCAGGATCAAGGGGCATCGCGGAACTAAGTCCAAACGCAAATTGAGTTACTTCATTACGGATCTGGTGTAAATTGTTCAGCTCTGGCCTAAACCAAATGATATACATCTTTGGTAATAATAAACAGCAAATAAAGCCATAAGCACTCAACAGTATTGTAACACAGTCCACAACAGTCACATACCATCCGCTCCTTGAGAACTCTACCGGATAATAAGCTAACACTGAAAACGAAAATATGTACATCGAAAATGCTATTCGTTTAGCCTCACTAAAGTTTTCTGGTACTTTCCTTATTTTAAAAGAACAAAATGCCGAGAAAAGTATTTGAATAAATATGTAAGAGCAAGCTACCATGAAAAAGCTTTTGCCAACCACTACTTTGTGAGCCTTACACTCAATAAACAAGTACTGCTCCGTTAGAATGTGTTCCTTTTTGATAGGTGGATCCAGAAGTTGCCAGGGTAGTAACACAAGTAACAACAGAATATGCATGGCTATTATGATCACAACTTGCATTTTATTGGTAAGAGTGATTGCCACAGCTGAACGTGTTAATGGAATTTGGAAAGCACTGGAAATACGCAAAATTTTGACTAGTAGAAATGAGAGGCACAAATTGTAGGTTAAGAAGCGCCATGGATAAATGATCTTGCAAGTTGTATCTGAGGGTTCGAAAAGATTGATAACCACTAGAGTTAAAAGCAACAGAATGCTTATCACGAGGACGATGCTGAACTTCCTGTTAGACGCCTTGACAATGGGAGTATTCCAAAATTTACAGGTGACAGCTAGCGAAAAGAGTATGGCTACCATACCAGCAACAGTAAATACAAGAATAACTATTCCTCCTGCGCTGGAATACTTGAGATTGGCCACTGGTAGATCCACGCAATGAGTCTTGGCCTCATTAGATTTTTTTCCTCTGGGACATTCAATGCAGGCCTCTATGCCAGGAATTGGGTTGACTGTGCCACGAGGACATGCGACACAGTTCCAACAACATGGTGAAGTGGTGGATCTTCTAGTTCCAGCAGGACATTGCTCCAAGCATTCAGACTTTGGAGGCTGGTTAGTTGGAGAGTTCCAGTGAATGTTTTGGGATATATGTAGACGTTTGGCATGGGGCTCATTCTCTTTCCATTTTCCGACAACAACTTGTTCTAGGCGCTTAGTATGGCCTTCTTCCACTTGCTGAAAATTGACAATGTCGTACAAGACAGATCGTCTGTCGCCATCTTTATCAAAACTTATATTTCCCGTCAGTCCAGCAAAACTAACTCTAGAAAGGAGGCTTTTCATCACATTAATATCCATGGTGAGTTTCAGCTTGTAACCGACATCTTCCACCGTGGTGTCTTCAAATAAGATGTTCAAAGCATGTGCCATGGAATGAACAGCGTCAATGACGTGCGGAGTATAAGAACTCTGCATGCGCTGAACAAAATCATGGAAACATTGTCCCGTTGAATTTGCATTCTCATCACTTGCCGCGCAATTTGTTATCAGCGTTTTAATCTCGCTCCACCATTCCGGGAAGGTTTGATTTATTGTTTTGATAGTTAGAGCTTTTTTACGTTCTTCAAATTCTGTTTCGGCGGAAAAACGATGAGGCTTGACTACTATGGATCCATCAAAAATGGAAGAAAAACCTGGAATTGAGTCAGAAATGAATACATCGCTTAGGAGCCAGACTCGCCCAGTCATGTTTTGTCTATAGACCTCAGTGAAAAAGTGCGTTGCATAGCTACCGTGTATCCATAAGATTACAACTCTGATATTTTTTTGCCGATTGAGTGTTGTGACAATGTTTCTTATGCTCAAAATGGAACTTTCACGGGATATAAATTTCGTCATAGCAAGGCAGAATGAATTGTTTCTAGCTTCAGCTTCTCTGTCTACCGACCAAAGTCCATTCCGTCCATATGAGTCATCTTGTCCAAAGGCGGCTACATAACTCCAATTAAAATGCTCTATGAGGTCAGCCATGGCTTTTGCTTTAAAGGAATCCGAAGGCGCCGTTCGATACAAGTGCATGTAGGGATGAGAACTTAGTTCAGAACTTGTTGCAGTCGGACTTATTGCTGAGACGTTCAAGGCTTGAAGAAGACCAGCGATAACAACCGCAGCGCTAGAGTCGTCTGGACCAATTAGAGCCGTGATCGATTTCCTTCCGAGTTTACCTTGCGTCATGTTTGGGAAAAGCTTGCCTTTAATAAGATCATAAGAGATTCGGGCAGCCTGTAGAGAAATTTCACAATAATCTCGTATATCGTAGCCCAGAGTTATGTTTGGAAGTAATTTTGAATCGTTGTTGATCTGTTCAATGGCAAATATCATGGCGAACACGCGATTTAAGCCCCTGACGTCAAGCTCACCGCACCGGTTTTCAGAATCTCCTCTCAAATGAACCCTTAAAAGTCCGCCCAAAATGATGTCTCCATCTTTATAAGGTCCTTGAACAACACCAATTAAGATGGCAAGGCAGAACACAACAAAGAAGTAACGAGGTATGGGATTGTAACTGTTCATCTTTACCACACGGAAAATGAAATGCTTTCTGTATTCAATTGTAAGCAATAACGGTTAACTCTTAGAAACATCGCTGAGTTCCCAAGCCAGGTGTCAGTGTTGACATGTTTGAACAATATTGACATTCTACACATGCACGCAACTTAACATGAATTCTTCGTCTTTTTCCTAAAACTGGCCAAGATATGAAGTTGCTCATTATGGCCATGCCTGCAATAAACACTGGTTTCCACTAAGCATAATCAACTTACCCAGACGTAAAGGGGTGTTGCTAAGTAGCGTCTTTTATCAGAAAATGTTTTTAATCAAGCGTGCTAATTAATACCTTGTTACTTCGTCTGGGTGTGCGCCAAACAATTAGCCTTTGAGCGCCATTCAAGTCATCTTAGCTAAATTAATTAATTATTTCTGACATTAGTCTCTCAGTTTCTACTTTGAAAAAAAAAAAAAGACATATTGTTGTTCTTCTGGGACTTAAATATAAACAGCTGTTACCTGTGCAGCGTGCTCGCCTCGGAACACTCAGCAGATCGAATGACCGGGGACAGCAGTGAATTCGCTTTAAAGCTTCAATCGTGATTCCATCACTTTTAGATTAAAAATGTTCGCATGCTCCTCGTGTTTTCAAACAGCGGTGACCAAACACTCTATGATCTGGGCGAGATACAATTACTGACATGAGAAAATCCTAGGTCAATACAGCGACAGAATGACTGCGCCTGCTCATTTTTGTTAGCGGGCGAGTTCGCGGAGACTTTGAAAGTGCTGCAAATTGATGCTCCATGAATGGACCCAAGTATCTTTTTGTCCAAAATTCAAACCATCAGTAAGGGGAAGCAAGTCTTATTACTTACTGAGACATTACAACTTTGCCCTAAAAAGACTTGTGGGAAGCTATGGCGAAGATAAGTGACTTTTCATTATGTAAATAACAACTGACCGTCCATGTAAATTCAAAAAGTTCCAATTCTCTACGTCGTGTCCTGGCTCACACATAGTGAATAAAGTATTATTGCTATTTTGGCGTACCGTAGCCACCCGCTGCAGTGAAATCTGTGATGAATTATTATTCACATTGTATGTTTCTTTGAATGCAAACTTCATGTTTCAATTAATGCTCGAGGACCCCCTTTTGACGACCCTTGCCGTCCCGAAAAGAAGAAACAAATGCAGGATATTTTTTGGGCCATTTTTAAGCGATGACGTATTGTGTGACGTCATCGCTTTATGCTGGCATGCATGCATTCCTTTGGATAGTGATTTCGCATAGTTTGTCGCGCTTATGTCCGTGCGCTTATGTCGTGCACTTTTTATCCCCCTGTGGAAGCGAAATGCACTCTGGGAGTTCCTTTGCTGCTTTCCTTTGCTGTTTGTAGGTTCAGCGGAGTGCTTTTAATTGGAGCTTTTAAAAGAAGATTTAGTGGTGGATTTTGGTTTAAACAGTATCGGATAAATTTGCGTTCACGGGCAAACTCATAATAAGAACATATCCTCCATACATACAAGTTTAGATAGAAAAGTAAGTCGCACAAGCTATAGGTGAAGGCTTTGCAGCTTTCCTTTGCTGTTTGTAGGATCAGCAGACTGCTTTTAATCGATATGACAAGTATAGAGTTAAAACAACAAATTAGAGATAATAAGGTGTCGATTTCAGAGAGAGTAACATTCCTTTGCGGGTTTCCTTTGTGGCTGTCCTTTGCTGTTTGTAGGATCAGCGGAGTGCTTTTAATTTCAGCTTTTAAACGAAGATTTGGGGGTTGATTTTGGTTTATACAGTGTCGGATAAATTTGCGCTCACGGGCAAACTCATAATAACATATCTTCGATACATACAATTTTAGATAGGCAAGCGGGTCGCACACGCGATATGACAAGTCAAGAGAAAATGATTTTCTCTTGGACAAGTATATGGTTAAAACAACAAATTAATTTCCGGTGAGGTCATTAGCTTTGCCAATATCTTTAAAAATAATAAGGTGTTGATTTCAGAGAGAGGAACTTTTCAGCGGAGTGCTTTTTATTTGGGTTGGTACCTTTCGCTGACCCCTAGCACATGGACTAACAAGATGGACCTGGTTCATGAACTACTTGAATGAACTACCAATGCACTACCCTAAATGTAAACCCCTAAAATTTCTAACCCAAAAGTTTAAGAATCAGTTTGTCTGCTCATGTTCCAATCTTCTGGGAACAATTTTCAAACGTCATCGCTTCTGCATGCATTGCGTGCCGTTTATTACATATGCGGTTCTTAAGATGCGTAGGGAAAGCATGCAACCACAGTGATAAACGCTGGCGCACTTTCCTATTTCGCACAGAGATCCCAACTCTGCGAAAGACCAAAAGGAAATCTCTGGAAAGGAACTGAACGGGGATATGCACCGGCAAACATTTTAGCACGTGATTGTTGATGCATAACAATGAACTGATCGATGAAATTTAAGTGTAGAACAATTCAAAAGCCCCCTGAACGTTTTGAGATAGCGTTACGGTCTCGATATTGATTCGCTGAGGCATCTTAGTCGTGCAAAAGCCGTTAAAATAGTCGATAAATATGAAGGCTCTCTATCACGTGTATTAGCCTTTTCATATTTTGGCTTTTCGTAAGATATGAGTGGCCGGGCGGGTCTTTCTAGATTTCTTATAATGCCAGTTTTTTCGAGGAGTTGTTATACATGAGGCATGCACTGATGGCTTATTGTGAAGGAGACAGGCATTAATATTATGCCTTCTCCAACCCCCTTTTTAAAAGGGGAGTTTTCCTGTGGCCTGTTTTCAAACTGTACTTGGGTCCTTGGAGTAAAATTATCTGGATAGCCTCTACCACGCAAGCGTGGTTTGAAGCTTTGACTTTTCTCTAAAAATAAATATCTTTTTAAAGAGTTTGGTCTGAAAAGTCTTATAAATTTTCCTTTGAAGAAGCCTTGTTTTTCACTCCCTACCACGGTGGTGCCCATACCTTGCCTTGGTGTGTTAACTTATGTGCCGGCTTAGAGCCCTGTGAGCTATGAGGCGGGGACTTTTATGAGCAGGTGGCAGTATTAACTTATCTCCACAATATCATAACGTTGTAAATGTAACCTATTTTGAATGCTCTGTCAAAACGGAAAAGCCGTTTAAGAAGGCATTCTCTGAAAAAAGTGAACTTTTCCCATCGATGTCCGGTTTCTGACATATAGCGCCGTCAATGATTATAATATAATAAACCGCAACGAACCAATAAAACGACTTTAAGTGTTTTATACAATGTTCCAGGTTTTATACAGTGAACAGGATATATTATTCTATCCCAGTGTTATCCTTAGCTTTAAATCCTCGGTAACCATTTGTACACCTGAGTAGAGAAAGGCACTGCGAAAGTCCAGCGACTTGCGCCCAAACACACAACGCAATGAACACGGACGGGGCTATAGCCAGACCCATCTCGATCCCCAGTCCAGTACACTAACCAATGAGAAATAACAATAGTAATAATAATGACTTTAATGAATTACGCAATTACTAGAAAAATCAGTAGTTCTCATTATGGTGCTTCAGATCTACCAATCCATTAAACTACAACAAGAAAGTAAATGCAATAAATAAACCAACCGAAGCCAAACGAGTAAATAATGTTCAATAATTTGTTGTAAATTTTAATTACAGACAGGGCAAAATTGCAACCATCAAAAGACCAAGAAAACTATTTGGAAATAATTATCGTTAACAGGAGTTTACCTAGCTTTTTTTAGCCGGTTTCGCCATCCGTGGTATTAGGACCCGATGCAGGGTAAATACGCAAAGCAGAGCTAAGTTCAAACGAGAATTGAGTTACTTCATTACGAATTTGGCTTGAATTGTTCAGCTCTGGCCTAAACCAAATGATATAAATCTTTGGTAGCAATTTAAAACAAATAAGGCCATAAGCAGTCAACAGTGTTGTAACACAGTCTACAACAGTCACATACCATACATTCATTGAGAACTCTACCGGGTAATAGACCAAAACTGAAAACGAAAATATGTACATCGAAAATGCCATTCGTTTAGCCTCACTAAAGTTTTCTGGAACGTTCCTTATTTTAAAAGAACAAAATGCCGAGAAAAGTATTTGAATAAGAATATAAGAGCACGCTGCCAGGAAAAAGCCTTGGCCGACTATCAAGCTGTACGCCTTACACTCGATAAAAATGTACTGTTCCGTCAGAATGTGTTCCTTTTTGATGGGTGGATCCAGAAGCTGCCAGGGTAGTAACACAAGTAACAACACAATATGCATGGTTATTATGATCACTACTTGCATTCTGTTGGTAAGATGGGTTATCTCAAAAGAACGCACTATCGGAATTTGGAAAGCACTGGAAATACGTAAAATTTTGACTAGCAGAAATGATAAACACAGGTTGTAGGTTAAGTAACGCCATGGATAAATGATCTTGCAAGTTGTATCTGAGGGTTCGAAAAGATTGATAACCACTAGAGTTAAGAGCAACAGAATGCTTATCTGAAGGACGATACTAAATCTTCTGTTGGATGCCTTGACAATTGGAGTATTCCAAAATCTACAGGTGACAGCAAACGAAAAGAGGGTTGCTACCATACCAGCAACAGTAAATACAAGAATAACTATTCCTCCTGCGCTGGAATACTTGAGATTGGCCACTGGTAGATCCACGCAATGCGTCTTGGCCTCATTGGATTTTTTTCCTCTGGGACATTCAATGCAGGTCTCCAAGCCAGGAATTGGATTGACTGTGCCACGAGGACATGCGACACAGTTCCAACAACATGGTGAAGTGGCGGATTTTCTAGTTCCAGCAGGGCATTGCTCCAAGCATTCAGACTTTGGAGGTCGGTTAGCTGGAGTGTTCCAGTGAATGTTATGGGAAAAATGTAGCCGTTTGGCGTGGGGCTCATTTTCTATCCATTGTCCGACAAGAACCTGTCTCGTTCGTTTAGTGTGACCTTCTACCACTTGCTGAAAATTGACAATGTCATAAGCCATCTTTTTCACAACAGTGTCACCATCTTTATCAAAACTTACATTTCCCGTTAGTCCAGCAAAACTAACTCTAGAAAGGCGACTTTTCATCACATCAATATCCATGGTAGATTTTAGCTTGTAATCTATATCCTTCACTGTGGTGCTTTCGACTAAGATGTTCAAAGCATGTGCCATTGAATAAACAGCGTCAATGACGTACGGAGTATAAGAACCTTGCATGCGCTGAACAAAATCATGGAAACATTGCTCCGTTGAATTCGCGTTCTCATCACCTGCCGAGCAATCTGTTATAAGCGTCTTTATCTCGCTCCACCATTCCGGAAAGGTTTCATTAATTGTTGCAATAGATAAATCATTTTTATGTTCTTCAAATTTGGTGTCGGCCGAAGAAGTATGAGGCTTGACGACTATGGATCCATCAAGGATGGAAGAAAAACCTGGAATGGAATCAGAAATGAGGACGTCGCTCAGGATCCAGACTCGCCCAGTCAGGTTTTGTCTGTAGACCTCATCGAAAAAGTGCTTTGCATAGCTACCGTATAACCACAAAATCACAACTCTGATATTTTCTCGCCGACTAAGGGTTGTAACAATGTTTTTAATGCTCAAAATGCGACTTTCTTGCGGAATAAACGTCGTCATAGCAAGACAGAATGAATTGTTTCTAGCGTCAGCTTCTCTTACTACCGACCAAAGTCCATTTCGTCCATATGTGTCATCTTGTCCGACAGCGGCGACATAACTCCATTTGAAGTACTCTATGAGGTCAGCCATGGCTTTTCCTTTAAAGGCATCCGAGGGCGCCGTTCGATACAAATACTTATAAGTTTGAGCACTTAGTTCAGGACTGGTCGCAGTCGGACTGATAGCTGAAATATTTAAGGCTTGAAGAAGTCCAGCGATAACAACAGCGGTGCTAGAGTCGTCTGGACCGATTAGAGCCGTGATCGATTTGCTTCCGAGTTTACCTTGCGTCATGTTCGTGAGGAGCTTGTCTTTAATAAGATCGTAAGAAATTCGTGTAGCCTTTAGGGAAACCTCGCAATAATCTCGTATATCGTAGCCAATAGATATGTTTGGAAGTAATTTTGAATCGCTGTTTATCTTTTCAATGGCAAATATCATGGCGAACACGCGATTTAAGCCCCCAACATCAAGCTCACCGCATTGGTTTTCAGCATCTCCTCTCAAATGAACCCTTAAAAGTCCACCCAAAATGACATCTCCATCTTTGTAAGGTCCTTGAACAACACCATACAAGATGGTAAGGTAGAACACGACGAAGTAGCTGTATGATGGAGGCTTGAAATTATTCATCTTTAAAATGTAGGAAATGAAATGCTTTGTGTATTTAGTTGTAAGTATTGACGGCCCACTCCTAGCAACAATGCAGAATTCCCAAGCCAGGTGGCAGTATTGTCGCTTATCTATCTCAGCAACATTGACATGCTGCACATACAATTTATTTTGAATAATTCCTCAATTCTTGAAAAATGGCCAAGATATAAAATTGTTCAAAATGTCTATTTCTGATTTGAAGAATAGGTTGCACTAGGAATAAGCTAAGTACGCAGACGCAATGAGCTGTTGCTAAGCAGCGCCATTTGTTGGGAAATTGTTCTAACAAAAGTTGTTGTTACAAACGTTGCTTCGTTTCACTTGACCTTTACAAACGCTGGTATCCAGTAACGCCATTTCTTTTAGGGTCTTTAAGGCGAAAGTCTTCAAGGAAGATACTCTACGATCACTGCCAGTAACAAAGAAAGTGATTCTCACGAAGATTCTCGAAGATTCTTAGCCTGGGGCAATAATTTCGTAAATCTTTCACGAAAGTTATTTTGGAGGTAGATTTGAATCTTTACTTATCTCTTTAATTGCAAAAATCATGGCCGGCGCGTGATACAAGCCACTGACATCGAGCTCACCGCACTTGTTCTGAATCTATGAAGTCCTCTCAAATGAACGCTAATTTGTCCACCCAAAATGAACTCTCGCTGTATGCGGCCCTCGAACAACGGCGCGGATGGAAAGGTGGAAAACAGCGAGGTATCTCAGAATGAAAGCATTTTCTGAAGTTGTATTGATCGTTGACATTTAACACCGGTCAATTAGAAAAGCAGGTGATACTATTTACGAAAATCAACAATAGCAAAATGTCGAACATGCAACTTATTTTGAATGCTCACGAGAGCATTTTCGGCAAAAACGTTTTCGAGGTTTGGTTTCTGAGAAATGACGCCTTCGGAAATTATTACACCGAACAGAAACAGCCTTTGAGGGCCGGTAAAAGATATTGACGCATTCATTAATTCTAATACTGATGTTAATTTTGTTGGAGAGAGCATTTTCTGTTTAATTATAATTCGTTGACATTGTTTACAGCAAACTCCATCAAACTATTTTTATTTCACTCTACCAGGGGTTTTTTCCTGTAAAAACAAGGGTTCCTCGTTTCTTTTCACATTTAAATCAGACTTCCGGAGAGTTAGCTACTCATAGTAGTTAGGTTACCTGATTCTCCCCGCAATTAGCTGTTCCCATTTTAACAATAATTATCTTCGGGCAACTCGTCCATTTTATTACGTTGGTGATCATTCAAGTTAAAGTGCTGCGAAAGACTCTTGGGTTACTTAGGGGAGTGGTTTCCACATACATATATGATCATCGACGATCTAGGATCGACAGCCATTTCTTTTGTTAACTTATTGTGCTTTCCTGACAGAATATTTTTTCGCGTACAATGATAAGCCAAAAACTGAAGATATTGGACATGCACAGTCCAAGACCGAAAATGGATTTTTAAAGCAGGTGAAAGTACAATTGATTATTTACATTTAAAGTGTGAGCCTTGATTGTTTTCCCTATAGTAAAAATCTATCCAAAAGCAATGCCAAACAGCATTTAAATCCCTGGCCAAATGGACTCGCAAGTAGACGCAAGTTGCAAACTTTGGTGTACTTGCGACTCCGTTTGGCCAGGCCTTGCGTGCTCTTGCGATGATTTGCAATGACTTGCCTTTGCTTTGGTCAAGACCAAATTTGCATGCAAGTCGACGCAAGTTTTTCACCGTTTGAACACCCGACCCAAGTCAACGCAAGTTGAGTGACTCCATTCGTTGTTACAGCAACCTATTAGAAAATAAAACACAGGATATTGGCCGCGTGGGAGTGAGCACGTAGCCATGAAATGACGTTTTTGGCACCTTACGTATACTTGCGAGGAAACTTACGAGTCCAATTGGCCACCAAACGCAAGTCTCTACGCAAGTTCAACTTACGACTACTTACGAGTCTGTTTGGCCAGGACTTGAGGTAAAGTTCATATTTTCCATCAGGTTAACACAGTACCATTCCATCCCAGATTAATGACAACATTTAGAAAAAATAAAACGCGAACGTTATCCTCATCCATAGCGGACAAAAAACATACAAACAAAACAGAAACAAAAAAAGGATGCAGCTGGTAGTCGAAAAACATCTTTTATCAAAGCTATTTCTCCAGCGGGCCATGCATAGGTACTAAATTCCCATCTAACTTCGTCGCAAATAGTAAACTACGATATATATATTTAATTTAGGCCTCTATTCCAGCCTAGTTGCTCATCAAGTCGACACTTTTCGCCAGTATCTTTAGTATGAACTGGAAACTATTCCAACCCATTAAATTCCCAGGTACTTCTGCACCTGGTTGTAGAAGACGGGAACCAGGTGACTGTCCAAAAAACGCAACGCAATTAACTCATCCAGAGCTCGATGCCGGAGTGCTGGATCCCGAATCCGGCACAAAAACCAATGAGAAAGAAAAATAAATAAACCAACTCAAGTCGAACGGGTAAATATGGTTAAATATTTCATTGTCAATTCTAATTATAGACAGGACAAAATTGTAACTATGAAAAGACCAAAGAAATTAGTTGGAGATTAACTTTGCTTAACTGTGGACATGCATGGTGGATACAACATTCTCAAACTCATTATAATGCATCAAGTTTAGACAAAGGAAGTCAAGACAGTGTTTGACCACATTTCTAAACACCTCGAAGTTCGTCAAAAATACTCCGCTGTGCGTCGCGTTTTCAAGTCTCTTCTCGGTGTTTGGAAATGTGGTCAAACACGGTCTTACCTGTTTGATACATTACTTAGGAGCCAGATACAGGGTTAATGCGCAAAGCGGAATTGGTTCTAAACGAGAATTCAGTTACTTCATTACGGATTTGATGTAAATTGTTCAGTTCCGGCCTAAACCAAATGATATACATCTTTGGTATTAGTATACAACAAATAAAGCCATAAGCACTCAACAATGTCGTAACACAGTCTACAACAGTCACATACCATCCACTCAGTGAGAACTCTATGGGGTAATAAGCTAAAACTGAAAACGAAAATATGTACATCGAAAATGCTATTCGTTTAGCCTCACTAAAGTTTTCTGGAACGTTCCTTATTTTAAAAGAACAAAATGCAGCAAAAAGTATTTGAATAAGAATGTAAGAGCACGTTACCAGAAAAAGGCTTTTTCCGACTACCATGCTGTATGCCTTACACTCAATAAAAATGTACTGTCCCGTTAGAATGTGTTTCTTTTTGATAGGTGGATCCAGAAGCTGCCATGGTAGTAACACAAGTAACAACACAATATGCATGATTATTATGATCACTACTTGCAGTCTATTGGTAAGAGTGATTGCCACAGGTGAACGCGCTAAAGGAATTTGGAAAGCACTGGAAATGCGTAAAATTTTCACTAGTAGAAATGATAGGCCCAAGTTGTAAGTTAAGTAACGCCATGGATAAATGACCTTGCAAGTTGTATCTGAAGGTTCGAAAAGATTGATAATCACTAGAGTCAACAGCAACAGAGCACTTATCTGGAGGACGACGCTAAATCTTCTGTTGGATGCCTTAACAATTGGAGTATTCCAAAATCTACAAGTGATAGCAAACGAAAAGAGGGTGGTTATTATGCCAGCAACAGTAAATACAAGAATAACTATTCCTCCTGCGCTGGAATACTTGAGATTGGCCACCGGTAAATCGACGCAATGGGTCCTGGCTTCATTGGATTTTTTCCCTCTGGGACATTCAATGCAGGACTCCAAGCCAGGAATCGCGTTGACTGTGCCACGAGGACATGCGACACAGTTCCAACAACATGGTGAAGTGATTGATTTTCTAGTTCCAGCAGGGCATTGGTCTAAGCATTCAGACTTTGGAGGTTGGTTAGTTGGAGAGTTCCAGTGAATCTCTTGGACAAAATGTAGCCGTTTGGCATGGTGCTCATTGTCTTTCCAATTTCCGACCAGAATTTGTTCTAGTCGCTTAGTATGGCCTTCTTCCACTTGCTGAAAATTGACAATGTCGTACAAGACCGATTGTCTGTCGCCATCTTTATCAAAACTTACATTTCCCGTTAGTCCAGCAAAACTAACCCTAGAAAGGAGGCTTTTCATCACGTTAATATCCATGGTGAGTTTCAGCTTGTAATCGATATCTTTCGCTGTGTTGTTTTCAAATAAGATGTTCAAAGCATGTGCCATTGAATAAACAGCGTCAATGACGTAGGGAGTGTAAGAACTCTGCATGCGTTGAACAAAATCACTGAAACATTGGTCTGTTGAATTTGCATTCTTATAACTTGCCGAGCAATCTGTTATAAGCGTTTTAATCTCGCTCCACCACTCCGGAAAGGTTTCATTAAGCTTTGCGATAGTTAAAACTTCTTTGCGTTCTTCAAATTCTTTGTCAGCGGAAAATCGACGAGGCTTGACGACTATGGATCCATCAAGGATGGAAGAAAAACCTGGGATTGAGTCAGAAATGAAGACGTCGCTTAGGATCCAAACTCGCCCAGTCAGGTTTTGTCTGTAGACCTCAGTGAAAAAGTGCGTTGCATAGCTACCGTGTATCCACAGAATCACGACTCTAATATTTTCTTGCCGACGAAGTGTTGTGACGATGTTTCTAATGCTCAAAATGGGACTTTCATGGGATATAAATCTCGCCATAGCAAGGCAAAATGAGTTGTTTCTAGCTTCAGCTTCTCTGACTACAGACCAAAGCCCGTTTCGTCCATATGTGTCATCCTGTCCAATGGCGGCTACATAACTCCATTTAAAATGTTCTATGAGGTCAGCCATGGCTTTCCCTTTAAAAGAGTCTGAAGGCGGTGCTCGATACAAATACTGGTAAGTATAAGCACTTAGTTCAGGACTGGTCGCAGTCGGACTAATGGCTGAAACATTCAAGGCTTGAAGAAGACCAGCGATAACAACAGCGGTGCTAGATTCGTCTGGACCGATTAGAGCCGTGATCGATTTTCTTCCAAGTTTACCTTGCGTCATGTTCGTGAGGAGCTTGTCTTTAATAAGATCGTAAGAAATTCGTGTAGCTTTTAAGGAAATCTCGCAATAATCTCGTATGTCATAGCCCAGAGATATGTTTGGAAGTAATTTTGAATCGTTGTTTATCTTCTTAATGGCAAATATCATGGCGAACACGCGATTTAAACCCCTAACGTCAAGCTCACCGCATTGGTTTTCAGAATCTCCTCTCAAATGAACCCTTAAAAGTCCACCCAAAATGATATCTCCATCTTTATAAGGTCCTTGAACAACACCAATTAAGATGGCAAGGCAGAACACAACAAAGTAGCAGTAGGATAGCAGCTTGTTACTATTCATCTTTAACATGGTGGAAATGAAATACTTTGTGTATTCAGTTGCAGGTCTTGACGACCCACTCCTAGCAACATTGTGACGATTCCCAAGCCAGGTGGCAGTATTGTTGCTTATATCAATATTATTCACATGCTGCACACGTAAGTTATATTGAAATCTTCCTCATTTTTGGCAAATTGGCAAGATATGAAATTGTTTAAATGGCCATGCCTGGGAGAAAGGCTTTTTTTCAGAAGGCATAAGAAACTTACGCAGAGAAAGTGAGTAGCGCATTTTGTGAGAGAATAATAATAACAAAAGCCGCATTTTACTTAGTCCATTTTGCCAAGCAATTAGCCTTTGAAAGGCAATATAGTCATTTTAGCGCGTTCAAATAATTATAGTTTGCTAATTTTCAACGTCAGTTCGAGTTTCAAAAACAAGTCCTTTCTGCTCTGCATTTGTGATGTAAATTAGGTCTCTGCAACATGCGATACCGAGCGACAGGAGATGTCGCTGATTGAGTAAAACCAATTATACTCTGGTGCTCTCGCGTAGTGAGACTCAGCAGATCGAATGACCGAAGGTAGCGTTAAAGTTTGATTGCTCTTTCTCTGGACATTCGTTCTTGAGATCGATGTGGCGAATCTCTAAACGAATTCTAGCGCAAACTAAAGACTTATCATTTGAAGAAAGCCTTCTTAATAAATTCTTTTTATCTGTTTTTGTTGACTTATTTTATTTAAACTGACTTGTTTTAATGGCATATACTGTTGAATTGTAATAACTTTCGTATACCATATGGCATTATTGATTTTTTTTAATGGTATTGCAAGTTTTGCTACAATATGACTGTAATATTTATATTTGTAGTTTGGTAACTGGTAATTAATAAATTTATTCACGGTTAATAGCTACTGGGTGTGATGGAAAATAGTGCGGCTGCATTTAACAATTGCTCGCCAAAGGCAAAGTGAACATTAAAAACAATTATTGGACGACGTTGAGCAAAATATTATGATTGATTAACGGCAAACAGATCAGTTATATACCGAAAGCGAAGGCTGAGGCAAATAATTGATCTGCGAGACACTGACAAATCACGATGTTTTGCGATAATCGAGTTCAATAATTGTTTTATCATCCGATTGCCAAATTTGTTTAAATATGAATATTTAAATCACTCTCTGACAGCTTCGAGAAGCTTCTGCCATTTTTTAAACAATAGCGTGGATACAATCACACATGAGCAGAACACATTTAGACAGAGGAGACCATTATTTTTAGGTAATTATTTGCAGGTCACGTGCTAAGCTCTTGGCCAATGGCAAGGAAGAGAAAAATTGAATCGAATGGTAGCAGTGACTATTTTGCCAAGACGAAAGTAATGTTCCCTGAGCCTGAGGAAAACAATTGTTTTAGTATAATTTCCAGAGGGGAATATCAAGAACAACAAAATAACAGACTGAAACACGCAAACGCAGAGGCTGTTGTTCGTTTGATTCCAGTTAACATATCGAATATTTTAACCGACAGTAAATATACAGGGAAAAAACACTAGGCACCTCACGTATGTTTCATTGTTGTTGACTTCATGCATTGCTATATTCAGTCTCTAATAATAACAGAGTAGCTTCAGTCTGAAGAACAACAAACTTCTTTTACTCAATCGGACACAGTTTGACTGACGATTTCGAATCCATTGCTTTTACGCCTTCTAAATGCCTCGAATCCTAGCTTAGAAATGCTATATTCATCGTCTAGCGCGGCGAATATAACGTCAAAAGCTGAGATTGTCGACCAATCAGAATGTCTAATTCTTCAGTTCACCTCTGGAAGTTATACTAAAAATAATGTATCATCGTTATATCCGCTCACTTCTTGCGGCAAGAGCTTCAACAAAGAATTGAAAAAGTTGTTTTTTTTTACCATTTACTTTGCATATAAGTTACAGGATCGTAGATGAATGTCCATTTCAAAGCAGGTTCAACTTCTGCGTTGGCCATATACGAACGCGCTGTTTTAGTCTTAAGTATAGGATCAATGTGAAAGCAAGGAAAGCGACTGGGTGAACACGGAGAAAAACGCCTTTGTACGGATAGGTGGAAAGTGACGGCGAGTCAAACCTCCAGAGTTGAGCGAGAAACCCCAACTTTATGTGCTCCTTTCAGTGTTTCACCAACAATTGACAATCAGGAAAAAAAATTGCAGCTAACGACAATGATTCTGTAAGGAAGGTTTATTTTTGTTGCAAAATAAAGTTAGCTATCGATACTGAAAAGGACACATACTGCCGCTTAATAAATGTACTTGGTCCCCCTACCCTATTCCCCTCGTAAAATATATTTTCATGTTTATGCTACGAACTATTATAGGTATTTGCAAATTATGCCGGAGGGAACATAGTGCTGCTCTTCTCGAGGTTCTCACATCACCAGAACTTCAGCCTTCCGCTGAGCGTATTACAGTCAGGGAACCTGAAACTAGCCCGTCATCAAGCCAAGAACAGGCTAGTGAGGTAAGTTTCCTCCTTTCCATTTTTGCTTGGTCCTCTTGAAGACGAGGGAAAAGAAACGCACCTGCATTATACTATAATTTTCGTAACGTACATTTTTATACTTCTATACGGGTAATACCAACTCCACAACTCCCAGCAGGAGCAGACGATTTAAGGTCTGAGGCACGTTCATACGCCTCACAAGAGGTAGGTCCTGAGGTAACACCAACTCAACAACTTCCAGTGAGGGCAGATGATGCCAGTTCAGAGGCGTTTTCGTCCGCTTCACAAGAATCAGTTCCTGAAGTCGAAACGTCACTAAAATGGCAGTCTTCTCCTCAAGTACAGCATAGGCTTCACTATCTCAATAACTTTCTCCGAAACTCTGCGGATGGAAGCCAAGTCCCGTTCGATCTCAGCTTTGTACAGATGTCTTGAATTTGTCCTCTTTCTCAAGTCGCTAATACAAACGTAACGCAATGCAAGCAGTAGAGACAGTACTGGAGGCAATTGCACCGGAGTAGTCCACTTGGCTTTTCCATCGGGTGGTTGAGAAGTGCAGCAGAGGAATGGATAGAAACGTACCAGATAATGAACTTCTTGCAAGACTTGTAAAGCTCTATTTAGGGTCAAATTCATGGTATACCAGACAGCAGATACTCTCGATTTTTGTTTGTGACCATCCAAAGTCAGAATTATTGACCTTAATTCCGGGTCTTACAAAATGGAGAATACACCATTTTACAGTTGTCTGCTCAGTGGCCTGGCCTTTGTATGGCAGCGAGGCTAGAGTTGACCTTGTTTTGATACAGACCTCACTGCTTTTGTTGTGTAAAACAAGTTGTTCTGATGCTAACTAGGTGCATTAACATGACAAAAGCAGTGAGGTCTGTATCAAAACAAGGTCAACTCTAGCCTCGCTGCCATACAAAGGCCAGGTCACTGAGCAGACAACTGTAAAATGGTCTATTGATGAAGCAAGAAAACACGCTTTTCTTAATGAACCTGGTCAACAAATAGAACCACCACAGATAAAGCGAAGTAGACTGCACCCAGCAAAGGTTGATCACTTTCTTGATTTTGTTTAGAATCCCGGAAAGAATTTTCCAAACAATATACAGGTTTGGAAATCTCAAAGAAAGCATATCTAATATTGTTATACGTCACTTGGCAGTAAAGACCGGCTGGAAGAATTATAGTACGATATGGATAACGCAATTCCTGATATTGATGGGTGGAAAGCGCATATCCTCAGGGCCACTCATCAGGACACCGCAAAAAAATATTGTTATCGAGAACCTGGTCGATAACCAGGTACTTATCATTATGGACTGGGCGATGAAATTTCTCCCAATCAGCTACCGGGAAACACAACGGGATTCGCTCGGTAAGAAAGAAAAGTCATGGCATGTTTCTGTCGCTGTCAAAAAGGAGGATGACAGTGAAATTGAGGTAGATTCTTACGCCTGGGTGTGATCAGATGTATCTAAGGACGACGTCTAGGAAAAATAATCTAGTAGTCATCAGACTAACTTAGATCTAGAGCAACGGAATAAGTAAAAGCGATACCGCAACAAAGACATCTGTCAAGATAAGATAAGATAAGATAAGATAAGATAAGCTAAGCTAAGCTAAGCTAAGCTGAGCTGAGCTGAGCTGAGCTAAGCTAAGCTGAGCTGAGCTGAGCTGAGCTGAGCTGAGATGAGATGAGATAAAATGAGATGAGATGAGATGAGACGAGACGAGACGAGACGAGATAAGAACAGAACAGAACTTTATGAAAGTATCGAAGTCGCTCCCACACTATGTACACTAATTGGGGACACATAACTACAATTACTTATCTAATAATTAATAAAATATGAAATACAGATGTAAGTAAAAATGCTGGTAAAAAGGAAATGCAAATACACGATTAAAATAAATCCCCCATTGCATGGGTGTTTGATAATATAGAGCTTTACCGTACTTCCACATTGCCTGTAAGCCTAATGTTGTCAGTACTAATGTTATACAATCCCGTTCTTTCTCTAGACGAGAAGCTACATCCACCTTTTTGACACTGAAATGTTTGCTGCGGCATTGATCCTGGAAAGTACGCTTGTGGCTTTAAAGTCTAGTTATTCCAACCTCAGGGAGGCTTTCCTGCGATCCCATAACGCTGGGGTGCTATCACAATGCCTTTCTTGCAAGTATTGGTGAGCGTGTCGGAATCAGAACCTCCCGCTACGACTTCAGCGACCCCCAAGCCGGCAAAGATGTTTGTGATCGCCGTATAGCCACTCTTAACAGTCAGATGCGGCGATTTATAAACGAGGGAAATGACATAAACAACGCCGAAGATATGAAGGTTGCAATTGAATCGCATGGTGGTGTCAAGGGCTGTTATGTCACTGTTACAGAAATTCAAGATTTTATAATTATGACGAAACATAGGATGACTGGTATTCAAGCACTGAACATTATTGGACTGAGAGTTTGGAAGGCACACAATGTGGGCACCGGCAAGTTTTTTTCGCTGGCACGGCTTAATAAGTATGGTACTCCACAAGGTCCCACAGGAGTCAAAGAGCTTCAGCCATTTATCCGACCATCTCAAAATGTCGGCACGTTTCGTGCAGTAGCAACTCAGGCCCAAGATGTCGGACCATCAGCGCCAACGGAGGTACAAATAAGCCAGTCAGAAGAAACAGAGTCAGCAACTCGATCGGTTGCTTCTTATTTCTACCCAGAACAAGGCTGTGAAAAAATCTACCAGGAATTCAAAAGTCTACAGAAACATCTTGATGTTGGTCGCCACTTAATCAAGTTAGAAAGAGAATCTGACCATGACAGCATTAAGCGAAGTGGGCGGAAACCTGTAAAACTGTTACTAGAGACTATGTGCGAGGCGAAATTGGTGTTGCGCCGTCCGCGACAGAATCGCCTTCAGTATCAGCTGACAGTCCTTCACTGGAGGAGGGTTGGGCACTGAAGAAAGCGAAGAAGTCTACCCGATTTTTTGAACGCATTCGTCTTTTTTGCAGGATGCATTCTTCCAAAGAGACCAAACCAGTGTTAAAGCAAATCCTGCTGATATTGCGTTTAAAATGAAGAGTCTAAGATCAGCAAATGGAAATAAATTGTTTACAAAGGAGGAATGGCTTTCAACACTTTAAGTTGCAAGATGTTTCAGCAGGTTGTCAGCCCTTAATAAGAGGAGTGTCTTGAGCTAAATGTAAGTGCTTCCCAAGAGGTGGAGGAAGACCTTGATTATGTCAGCGAAATAGAAGCGATGGAGACAAGATTTATATAAGAAGGGAACTAGAAGTTTAATTTAAAAAGTGTATTTTATGTATAAGTGCGAAGGAACCCTTGAAAAGTACTCTTGCTATGAGGTGAAAAGTAGTGTTTACAAAGTTAATCAAAACAACACCTGGCGAGCAAGCTGGCAAAACAGTGGAAAGCAAAAACCCTCTACATGTGAGTACCGCCACTATTAGCAACCTTCTCTTGCCACATACCATAGCAATGTGAATTCAGTTGTAACTGGAATGAAAGGTGGAAAGAATCTACTTGGTAAAGCATTAGCATTTATGTAGATAAAAAGACGTATGAGAGGCCGGCTCTGGTTCTGCAAGAATTCAAATAACCAGAATATCTATCAATCAGTTTATAGTCTTAACCCTTTGACGCCCAAGTAACCATTTACGGCCACTTAATGGTCGTGCTCTTTGTACCACTTGTGACGTCATCAATTTAAATGTCACCAGGGCCGAGAAAAAAAGAAAGGAGAGGGGCGACAAACAAAATTGAGACCGGGTAATGGCAAAGAAAAAAAAAAACATTGTCCAAATTTTGGCTTATGCGCATGCC
The DNA here is from genome assembly GCF_042242905.1 of Orbicella faveolata. Lineage (NCBI taxonomy): Eukaryota > Metazoa > Cnidaria > Anthozoa > Scleractinia > Merulinidae > Orbicella > Orbicella faveolata. The sequence continues at coordinate 26,789,261 of NW_028301553.1, forward strand.
CGGAATTGAAATATTGCTCAATTTTGTACGTAATCCTCGTAAAATCTCTCCTTTTGGTAAAATATAGCTATCTTAGAAAAACTTAGGCTTATTTAGCGTCATGGCAGCCAAAAAACCTGACTGAACGGTAAAAACCAGTATTTTTTGGCGAAAGTTTGGTATTCAAGGGGTTAAGATGTTGTAAGAACTATAAACTTTTGTAATAAGAAAACTTCAGTTACTTCGTTAATACTAGTTCCGGTCTTCGAAAATATTGACACAAAAAATGAATCGTTGAATGCCGGTGTTTTTAATTATTCTCGGATTGGTCAATAATACCACAAAACGTAATTCAAAGGACTGAGCAAAGCGTAAAGATAATCATTTAGTCGCCAGATCACAGTTGAATTGAAACAGAGAATACAGTGAATAATGGCGACACAACAGAAGCTAACAGACTAGTACGTGCTTTCCTTTATCTTTGTTGGCTTTTCATGGCGACGGTGTTTACATTAGCCTTATCTCAGAAAATACTCGTGCAATCAGATTTTACAAAAGTAACCGGGAAGAACTTAATTTGCTGTAGAATGTTGATTTTCTGTCAAAGATAAGCTTTATTTTTTTCGAGCTCAGTGAATTTTATTTCTTAATCATTTAACAGAAACAAGCCTGTCACGTCACATATCTACATTTACATGAAGACTGCTGTTTCTCCTGTGAGGAGATTACTTTGAGTCATTCAAAGTTTGAAAATGAATTTAATAAGTGTGGAAAGTAGCAAAATGTGGCAAAATATACCTGACACACTTTGCTTTCAACTGTCGACTTCCGGAATCAAACGCGTCGGTTTTATTTGATTTAATAACAACTGTCAGTAAACAATGTCAATGTCTTAGAATTTATATAATTAATTTAACTCTTTGGCTATGCAGATTTAAGGTAATCAGAACTGAAAAACCACAGAGTGCTCCAATTAAGGTGGCTCAAAACAGTTTCCAGCACTTAGATTTTGATGGGTCGTTATAACCACTTTCTATCACTTGATGCTACAATCATGGTATCAAAAAAAACTGCCCAATCATTGGTAAACACGTTGTTATCATTTTCGTGACGCAAAAGGTTACCATAGCAACACTATGACCTCCTAAAAACACCCTTAATTACAGCTTTAGGGGCTCATAATTCAAAAACAGCACGGCGAAATTTTTTTTATATTATTAACTTTTGATAAACATAATAAGACGCAACTCTTGGCAAAGTTTAAAAAAAGTCTGTAGGTAGGGTTCAGAGCCTCCTTAACTTTTCGAAAATTTAAGGTTTCAGGCCGGTTGAAAAAGTTTATCAACTAAACCAACCGAAAACGGTTTCTCCCCAGTAGAACACGAAAAATCCCAGTCGACCCAACCAGCCAAAAACGGTTGATCCCAATAGAACACGACCTATGACTTCGACAAAGACGCTCCAGAAAAGACTTGTGAAAACCTCCGCGTGATGAGCGGTGTTAAATTATATATGTAACAATTGTCCTTTCTCGCTCGTGTACTGGCTACAATAAAATCTGTGTATTAATATAGAGACATGCGTTTCGCTATTATTTATACAGTATTGTAAATAAGCGCTTCAAAGACGAATGCAGACATGGCGAAATGGTTTGAACAAAATAGTTGATAAATAGAAAAAAAAGACATTACACGAGACTGGGAGTTCTGCAGTCACTGATATAGCCTTGGAAAGGGAAGAGAAAAAAAGAAAACAAGAAAACAAAAGATGTTATTACGACACGGGGTATTCGTATTTGGAAGCCCATGGCAATATCCACTTTGCTGACAGACCAGTCTGGCGGCGGTATTCTGGTTATGAAAACTGCAGTTGAAGTTAACGCAACCGATACCAAGCCCTATACTTGCTTTTATTTCTTCCTTAGTGCGCGCTAAATGTATGACGTGACTTACGTGCGCAGTAAGGATACGTAGAAACAATGGGCGCGAACGTTGTGTCTTTTAAAATCGGCGTGTGAAAAGGAAAACAGAGCTGCTTTGTTTGGTCGGTTTTGTTTGTTTGTTTGTTTTTTCTTTTCTTTTCTTTTTTTCTTTAAAAATAAACATAGAAACTGAAGTAAAAAAATTGACAAATAAATTATTTAAACATATCAAAATGATTTTATTGGCGCTCATCGAAAATCTTGTCATCTTTATGTTACCAGGCATGGCCATGTTGAAACGCTGAACAATTAGCCATTTTTTCAAAAAAAACAAAACAAAACAAAATTGTGGACGTATTGAAAATAAGTTATGTGTGCAGCATGCTAATGTTGTTGGTTTACCACAACGCTGCCACCTGGCTTGTAATTCTTCAATGTTATAGATATTGACTCAACACCTACAACTAAGTACACAACGCCTTTCACTTTCGTCATGTTAAAGCTGAATAGTTACAGGCCTCAGGCAGCATGTCAATGATGTTAATACAAGCGACAATACTTGCACCTGGCTTGGGAATCATCTAGAATGTTGCTAGGAGTGGGCCGACAAAACCTACAACTGAATACACAACGCCTTTCATTTTCGTCATGTTAAAGATGAATAGTTACAAGCCTCTATCTCGCTACCACTTCGTTTTGTTCTGCCTTACAATCTTAAATGGTGTTGTTCAAGGGCCTTACAAAGATGGAGACATTATTTTGGGTGGTCTTTTAAGGGTTCATTTGAGAGGAGATTCTGAAAACCAATGCGGTAACCTTGACGTTAGGGGCTTAAACCGCGTGTTCGCCATGATATTTGCTATTGAGAAGATAAACAACGATTCAAACCTACTCCCAAACATATCTCTTGGCTACGATATACGAGATTATTGCGAAATTGCCCTAAAGGCTACGCGGATCTCTTACGATCTTATTAAAAGCAAGCTCCTCACGAACCTAACGCGAGGTAAACTTGGAAAGAAATCGATCACGGCTCTAATCGGTCCGGACGACTCTAGCTCCGCTGTTGTTATCGCTGGACTTCTTCAAGTCTTAAATGTTTCAGTTATTAGTCCGACTGCGACCAGTCCTGAACTAAGCGCTCAAACTTATCAGTATTTGTATCGAACGGCGCCTTCAGATGCTTTCAAAGGAAAAGCCATGGCTGACCTCATAGAGTACTTCAAGTGGAGTTATGTAGCCGCCGTTGGACAAGATGACTCATATGGACGAAATGGGCTGTGGTCAGTAGTCAGAGAAGCTGAAGCTAGAAACAATTCATACTGCCTTGCCATGACGAAATTTATATCCTACGAAGGTCGCATTTTGAACATAAGAAACATTGTTACAACGCTTCGTCGGTACGAAAACATCAGAGTTGTAATTTTATGGTTACACGGCACCTACGCAAAGGACTTTTTCACTGAGGTCTACAGACAAAACCTGACTGGCCGAGTCTGGATCCTAAGCGATGTATTCATTTCTGACTCCATTCCAGGTTTTTCGTCCATTTTTGATGGATCCATAGTAGTCAAGCCTCATCGTTTTTCCGCCGAAACAGAATTTGAAGAACGTAAAAAAGCTTTAACTATCAAAACGATAAACCAAACCTTCCCAGAATGGTCGAGCGAGATAAAGACGCTGATAACAAATTGCTCGGCAAGTAATGAGAATGCAAATTCAATGGAGCAATGTTTCCATGATTTTGTTCAACGCATGCAGAGTTCTTACACTCCCTACGTCATTGACGCTGTTTATTCAATGGCACATGCTTTAAACGTCTTATTTGAAAACGCCACAGTGAAAGATATCGATTACAAGCTGAAACGCACTATGGATATTAATGTGAAGAAGGGCCTCCTTTCTAGAGTTAGTTTTGTTGGACTTACGGGGAATGTAAGTTTTGATAAAGATGGCGACAGACAATCGGTCTTGTACGACATTGTCAATTTTCAACAAGTGGAAGAAGGCCATACTAAGCGACTAGAACAAGTTGTTGTCGGAAAATGGAAAGAGAATGAGCCCCATGCCAAACGGCTACATTTTTCCCAAGAGATTCACTGGAACTCTCCAACTAACCAACCTCCAAAGTCTGAATGCTTGGAGCAATGCCCTGCTGGAACTAGAAAATCCATAACTTCACCCTGTTGTTGGAACTGTGTCGCATGTCCTCGTGGCACAGTCAATCCAATTCCTGGCTTGGAGACCTGCATTGAATGTCCCAGAGGAAAAAAATCCAATGAAGCCAGGACCCATTGCGTGGATCTACCAAGGTCCAATCTCAAGTATTCCAGCCCAGGAGGAATAGCTATTGTTGTATTTACTGTTGCTGGTATGGTAGCCACCCTCTTTTCGTTTGCTGTCACCTGTAGATTTTGGAATACTCCAATTGTTAAGGCGTCTAACAGGAAGTTCAGCATCGTCCTCCAGATAAGCATTCTGTTGCTCTTAACTCTGGTGGTCATCAATCTTCTTAAACCTTCAGATACAATATGCAAAATTACTTATCCATGGCGTTACTTAACTTACAACTTGTGCCTCTCATTTCTACTAGTGAAAATTTTGCGTATTTCCAGTGCTTTCCAAATTCCATTAGCACGTCCACTTGTGGTAATCTCTCTTACCAATAGAAAGCAAGTAGTAATCATAATAGCCATGCATATTGTGTTGCTACTTGTGTTAATACCCTGGCAGCTTCTGGATCCACCTATCAAAAAGAAACACATTCTAACGGAACAGTACATTTTTATTGAGTGTAAAGCATACCGCGAAATAGTTGGCCAAGGCTTCTTCCTGGCAACGCGCTCTTACATTCTCATCCAAATACTTTTTGCTTCATTTTGTTCTTTTAAAATAAGGAAAGTACCAGAAAACTTTAGTGAGGCTAAACGAATAGCATTTTCGATGTACATATTTTCGTTTTCAGTTTTAGCTTATTACCCCATAGAGTTCTCAATGAATGTATGGTATGTGACTGCTGTAGACTGTGTTACAACGCTCTTGACTGCTTATGGCTTTATTTGTTCCATATTATTACCAAAGATATATATCATTTGGTTTAGGCCAGAGCTGAACAATTTAAGCCACATCCGTAATGAAGTAACTCAATTCTCGTTTGGAGCAAGTTATGCCTTGCCCGCTAATCCTGCATCTGGCTCTTAATCCTGTATCCAACATGCATGGCTGCACCTAAAGAGAATTAATCTCCTTTTCCAGCTAAGTCGAGCCTCTTCACTACGGTCACCTTTGGGACAGAGTAAAAATTGGCCGTTGTAGAAAGGTGGCCGTTAGGAGGAAGTAGGGGTGTGTGTGTGTGTGTTTTTTTTCGGGGTTTTGTATTCACTGTCCGTCAGTCGTTGATAAACTGGCCTTTGTCAATAGGTTATTATGGCAGTTGGAACAAATTTTAGATTGCCGTTGTGAAGGGATGGCCGCTGTAGAGAAGTTAAGATAAGAGTAAGCGTATGGACCATCCGCCGGAAACAAAATTGTGGCCGTTGTAGAGAAGTGGCCGTTAGCGGAGGTTCGACTGTAGTTCCTTTCCACGTGTGATATTTACCATTTTACCCTGTTTATAATTAGAATTGACAAGGGAAGATTAAACCAGGTTTACTCGTCTGCCTTCAGGTGGTTTGTTTATTGCGTCTATTTTTTCAGATAAAGCGGTCCAGCTTCAAGCCTTAGCCGGTTTTATTCCGTTGTATCTTTGGACTTGACTTTCGCAGTGGCCTGCTTCACACAAAGGCACTGGAGAATTTCCTGGGGATAACCATGTTCTGGACCAACATCCCACTCAAGCTATGAGTCACTAGGCTCGAACACTGAGACTCCATATAATTTCATATTACTTTACGCTTTACAATAATTTTAGATGAGAACAATCCTCATGGATGTATTAGCCCGAGAGAAAAAGTGATCACGTTAAAACGTTGTTAATCACCTGTCTCTCGCTTTTAAAATTTATTTTTGGAGTTGGACCATATGAAATTTCTCGCCGTGATTTTATGATTGACTACGAAAAATTATTATCAGAGATAAAATTACAGCTATCTAACTGTGGTCGCCGCGATCATATAGAAGCCACTTCCCTTAGAAGTTTGACTTTTGGCCTATAAAAATCATTATTAAACCTATCATTATTAAACGCCAAAAGTTAATTGCGTGAGAGAGCCATTTACTCTAACCCGCCAAACGACGCAAAATTTAAGGAACGCGAGACGAAGGCACCGTAATTTATCAACGAAAAAAAAAAAGACAAAGAGAAATTCCCTTGTTTTTGCCTTAAAAAGGGCGAAAGTGTAGGTTAAATTTTTGGACAAATTACAACCTGTCCTACTTTGAACTAGTATTTCCATAAAAAAAAAAAAGTCCTCTCACCAAGAACATTTTCAGTATTAGTCGTTTTAGCGGCACTCAGCGGCTAATTTAGCGTGGTATTAATTAAGTATTATAAATTCTGACCATTTGTCAAAAACTAGATATTAGCTAGTTAGCTGAGAATTTCTTCTCGAACGACTTTTGCACTCGAGAAAACATTCAAAATAAGTTCCATGGAGTTTGAGAAAGGGAATTCGCAGATATTTTAACCAAAGCGCTGAGCTTAGTGCGTCAGGCTTGGGCCTCTCGCTGTGTTTGATCTTTGTAGTGAGGAGAAAAATAATTCAATTCTACTTCCAAACATAACTCTCAGGTGCAAGATTTTTGCCATAAAATCGATGTGGAAATCACCTTCTTAAATTAAAGGTAGGAGGATCCTTAGGTATCTTTCTTGCCGAATTCCGAAATGATTTTTCAACTTTTTCGGCTCTATAAAGAAAATTATAATGAGAATTTCCACCGCATGAATGTACCAAGTAAGATCAAGCGAAAGTGTTTCTGTTCGCTGACTGGACAGAATAATGAAACTGTTTCTTTCCTGCCCAGTCAGTAGCCAGCATTCAGAGAGTCATTTCCAGTAGACTGTTTTCGATATTTTAAAATTCAGTTTGGCATTGAGGCTCAGAGGACACAAACAAAGGGAATTGAATAACATGTTTATTCATTTCTTTTGTTTGTGTCCTCTAGGCCTCACTATCAAACTCAATTTTAATATGTCGAGAGTGACCTATTAAATCGGCTCGATTGCCATGAGCTTCAGTCGATCTTTTGCTACTTTTAGTTTTGCCGATTTTACGTTGTCCTGCCCCGGATATATAATTGCCCGTTGATCTCCGAGGACAATTTACGTTAGATAAACAAACAATATCACCTGGGCACTCGTGTTAGGCTTAGAGGATCGGAACTGATAGAAACATCTGCACTATGGCACTTAGAAAACAATAACCGGGCTAACACAATATTTTATTAATGAGCTGCTTTCATTTCTCCAGGATCTGATGATCTCAAGTTAAGTTCCCAGCGATTTAAAACATGTATTTCGTGTACGACCAAAGGCCGTCAGCCACAATTTTAGTTTACAACCTCGGATCTTCAACTTTTGACTTAACCAGCAGAGAAAATGTTTCAACTGACCAAGGGTTTTTTTCCTGCGGAATAGGTGAGGTTTTTGGTAACAAGGGAGCATCTTTTATCATGTTAATTTCACGACAGCAAGGAATATTGTTGAATTGATACCGATATGTACATGTATTAACGCGAGATTGGCGCGTAAAATAAGAAAACAATGTGATTTATTCTAGGTAAACAAAGCAGAAAATAATTTCGTAATATTGCACCAACATAAAACAGATCAGACCCCATTGAAAAAGCATTGACCATGACCGGCAAAGTCTGACTTGACTATCATACAAGTTTTTCTTAGCTTTAGTATTTCTTTCTTACGTATTAGTTTTAAGAATTTGCAACAGTAGATGGATAAGACCAAAGACTAATAATTCCAGTTACTATATTTGTTTCTTCACGTTCTGCTCTGCAGTTCACAGGCCGTCGCCAGTAGTATTCATTCACAGCTGCGGGGCATTGTTTATTATTATTATTATTATTATTATTATTATTATTATTATTATTTCTTGTGTTTATCAGACTGAGTGGGTGTCTGTTTTGACTTCAAAACCGATAGCAATGATGATAACGAGCTACAAGGGTCCGTTGTCATGAGGGACAAAACTGAACTGTCCGTAATAAAGAAATGTCCTTCTTATGGAGGTATACTTATTTTGAGAGCTTGCCAGGATGTAACCCCTAAAACCTTCCACCGCTTTCGGTTATCCCAGTGGGCAGCGTAAGCCATTCAGTACAAACAGGTAATCACACGCCCGAAAGAGCATGGTTCTCTCAGAAACCAATCAGCAGGTCAAACCGCAAAACACAGCTTTTGAAATAATTCTTTTGCTCAGTACAGCTGGAACATATTTCTCTGCTCGTGAAAATTTCCGCTTCAAAATTCCCGGTGCACGTTTTTGAACTTTTAATTGTGTTAAGCGCCAAAAAAGACTCTAGCTTGCGTTTAGAACCCTGCCTTTCCTTCGCTATTAAAAGCACTCAGGGTGTGACGACTTGCGAGTGAAGGCATAGCTGTTTTTCCTAAACTTACGAAACATTTGGATCAAGAAAGGGATCCTTGGAAAGAAGTTTCAAAGTACTTAACAGAAATTTTTTTCTCATATTCCTGCTCTCCGAAGTTTACTGCAATAATAGCTAAACTCGCTTTTCTGCTTGAGTGATAAAACACTATGCAACATGTTTACTCATCATCAATAAATTAATCTCCACCAATCAAAATTTTGCGTCCAATGTAAACTGTTTGCACGCTGCGTCCAAATTTTGGACGCGACGTCCAAATTATGCACACGGCATTCTGAATTCTAAGCAATGCCCTACCATCTAACTCTAACGTTTGCCAAGAGAGCTTGCTGGCAGGCCATTTCAATATCATTTTTGCTTTACTAGTCATCTTTTCGTCCCTTTCTCCTACTGAGAGTCGACATTCAGCCTTAAATTACTTTTTATAATTTGCATTTCACTTGATGTTAATAAAATAATATATTCATGGGCAGAACGGTGAGGTTGTATAAACCCTTGTAATGATCCAGGTCAGACAGGTCAATAAGCAATCACAAAGGACAACAGGCCCCATTCTTAATCAATCACCGACATCCTTTGTTATGAATTGAATACAGCATCTGCAACAGAGCATGTAGTCCATTTTGCGCTTCGCTTCTGTTGAAAGCAGACTCCTTAAAAGCTGTGACCCAAGAAAGCTAAGGTAGGGTATTTGAGATGGTTGAAAATCTCCACAAGGTCAATTGTATTCTGTATTATTTTGAATTCAGGTTTTATTTTCCTATGTGAGCTTATTTTCTGATTTATCATGTTTCGAAAAATTCTTACAGCATGATTAAGTTGTTTACGTAAAACAAGTGAAAATTTGCTCGGGTTTTCATATTTGCTGCCCATGCAGACTTAAAAGCAAAACTATTTGAAAAGAGAGCTACTTTCAAAATGGCTTGTTGCTACTTCAATTTCAAACATTAAGTCCGACATGAAGTATATATGAAATAATTCATATTGAACTGCGGTAGTAGATGAAAGTGAAGTATGATCATCGCAGTAAATTTTCCAATTTAAGCAACTGGAAAGAAGAAGCCTGAAAATCTGGGCTTCAACGGGATTCGAACCCGTGACCTCCGCGATACCGGTGCGATGCTCTACCAACTGAGCCATGAAGCCACACATTGGGAGCGAGGTCAATTAATTGACCTCGCTCCCAATGTGTGGCTTCCTAGCTCAGTTGGTAGAGCATCGCACCGGTATCGCGGAGGTCACGGGTTCGAATCCCGTTGAAGCCCTGATTTTTTTCAGGCTTCTTCTTTCCAGTTGCTTAAATTGGAAAATTTACTGCGATGATCATACTTCACTTTCATTAAGTCCGACAGTTGATAAAGATGTTAACGATACAGATGTTAACGACTGACGTTAACGTTACGCATTCTTCAGCCTTGGATGCCAAAAAATTCTGATGTTTTGCTCGGATGACTGAAAAGTTTGAATAAGTCTCGTGGTAAAAGAATTCTTGGTTTAAGATAGTCGTCTTGAAAATGTTTTCGCCCTAACTTCAAATATTGAACTCTTTCGCGGGCTACTGATCAAATTTTAATGTAAGTCTAATGCGTTTAACGAGATTTATGAGATAGAAGGAACATTGGGCTGCAGGCTTTGCCCGTATTGTTTTTTTTTTTCCTTCATTTCCACTGACACCACGTAACGGGCGAAAAACTGTAGTTGTACTTCAAGGACTGACATTAAAAAAACCGTGAAAACAGATTGACGACGGCCGCGCTTAAAATAGACACTATTGTTACACCTCCCAACTCAAACACGTTTTTCGATTGGAGGAGAACGTATCACGTGTCATGGGTTAAAACTCACTAACTCCCTAGGGCGAGCAAAACTCACTAACTCCCTTGACGTCACAAGGCAAAATAAGTTGGCGCTCTTTCGTTAATTTATTACGGAATAAATTTCATAACAGAATAAAATATAATTTATTTCTATTACTTAATTTTCCTACCTCAGGGAAATATTTTAAATTATGTAGGCGACATGGAAGTTGCATTTCCATGTTTGAACCGTCAATTTGTATTTACACTTTGAATAGACGCTAAGCAGAAAAGAAATTTCCTTTGGACATGATTACTATCGGCTTTAGCGCCTTGGGCCAAAGCCTATATGAATCGCGGTTTCGTCTTATACGCCTCAGTCATTGTAAAAATCTATGATTGCGAATAAATCGATTACTATTTGGTGTATTGACTTAACAGACAGAACAAAACAACTCTGTTTGTTCAAATACAATAGAGTTTTCCATTGTTTCTTTGTTATTGCAAAATAATCTCCCTGGGGTACATTAACACCTAAAATTATGCGAGTAGACAAGACCGAGAAAATGAACGAACTAATGTTTTTCAAAGACGTTTATTGCAGTCAACTAATCTTTAACTATTTACAACTCTCAGAGCTCGAACTTGTCAAGTGATCAAAGCAAAGTCCTACAGTTTGTTCTTTCCATCCGGTCATGATCCGGCACACTGAACCACACTTTGAACTTAGAGTCTTATCGACAATTCTGTTTACACTGGCTGCGAAGTCATTAGTCGTTTGTTTCAATGTAACTTCGAGATAGCATAGATAGTCTTGTATCCTATAGTAAGCTCCTAATCCATCCGTTCTGAGTGTCAGTTGGAGTACAAGACGACGCATATAAGACGAAATGGCGATTCGTATAGACTTTGGCCCAAGGCGCTAAAGCCGATAGTAATCATGTCCAAAGGAAATTTCTTTTAAGCTTAGCGTCTATTCAAAGTGTAAATACAAATTGGCGGTCCAGACGTGGAAAAGAAAAATTCCATGCCGCCTACATAATTAAAATATTTCCCAGGTAGAAAAACTAAGTAATAAAAATAAAGTATATTTTATTCTGTTATGAAATTTATCCATAATAGATTAAGAAAAGACCGCCAACGTATCTTGCTTTGTGACGTCATCGTGTTCTGGCTGCCCACTTTATGTAAATAGAGAACTTTTGTGTTAGCTTAGCACAAAAACCGTTGTTATCACATCCCTCCCTCCCGATGCCAGCGTGATTCAAAGCTCTAGCGTTCTTGCACTAAATTAATCTAACCTTACACAGCCAAACAAAGCGAAAATATTGAGTCTACTCACGATACTATGATGGTGCAGTTGATAAAAATTTGCCAGTGTTTTCTTTAGACCCCGTCCACACTACGGCGGAGGAATTTGAAAACGGAGCTTTATTTTTTCGGTTTCCATCCGCACTAATCCGTTTATCGAAAACGCTCTTCAATCTGGAAGAATGTGGAGACGCCGACTTTGCGTTTTAGTGTGGACGGGAAACATTTTGAAAACGGAGCTTTTCGTTAACCATGATATAATTTTTACGATAACCATGTGATTTCTCTGACCGAATTTTCTGCAACCACAAATCCAAAACGACCGGTTATTGTTGCGTTTTCAAATTCCTCCAGCGTACTGTGGACGGAAAACATTTGATGCGTTTTCAGAGTGAAAGCTCCGTTTTCAAATTCTTCGGGCGTATTGTGAACGGGACGTTAGCTTTCACTTTGGGTGTTCTTAAAGGTTGGGAGAAGCTCAGGCCCATTCCCCGTTTTCAAAATATTTTACCTCCTCAAGACAAAACGTAAAGCCGGTGTTTTCAAATTCCTCCAGTTTGAAGAGTGTTTTCGAAAAGCTCCGTTTGCGTGACAGATTAGTGTGGACAGTAGGCCTAACCGTAGAAATAATGCTGCGTTTTCAGTTTAAATTGCTCGATCCGGCGTAGTGTGGGGGCTGCCTTAACCCTCGGACGCGCAAACTAACTCATACTCCTATCATGGTACAAGGGTGGGTGGATAGGGCCCTCCCTTTGGGTCCTCGTTCTTTTAAGGCACAGCGAGATAAATCTACATTGATTAGATAGCCCTGAGCTAGCTCTAAAAAATGATACCATATTTGTGGTTGTGACGTCATTTGACCCGCCACCTTGGATCCGCCGTCCTGGATCTTACTATTTTCTTGAAAAGTCAAGAAATAAATTAACGGAAATTAATTCAAAATCAAGCCAGAATGCTTGTGAAAAGAACAAATTGGTGAATTTCTGAAACTTGATGAAGAAAAACTGGAAATAATACAGAATTATGTCAAAAAGTTGATTTTTGGCCAAACCCACATGAAATTGTGGTTGCCATGGTAACGTCAATAATGACGGACACACAATTAAAATATCCAAATGTCCGCGAAGGATAAAAGAACAGCTACTTTATGTTTCAGCCCCTTAGAGTAAAGGGTCATGCATGTAGCAGCTCTCATAAGGTCTCACATGAATGGTATGATACCCTTTGAGAGGACAATAGACCGAGCAACAGAAACAATGCCCCTAGCCCCAAAACAATAACAGCTGCTACACCCTGGGAGGGGGGAAGGGTTAAACTAACCTCTTTTAGAACAATCGCTGTGAATATAGGTAATTTATACAAACTATGTTTATCATCTTTTTATTTAGATTGTTGTTCATCATCTTGCAGTCTGCTGCTCTTCAGGTTTCATCATGAAGACTATTTCCTTTGTTTTGCTTACACTTTGCATGATGTCCGTGACGTCGCGATCTTTTCCAAAAGGTAATTACATGTAAGCAACATAAATTTATAAATTTAATTAGTTTGTTTTGAAAGCACTCGGCGCGGGTTGCCAACTGTTGAGGCTTCCCCACTTATCATCTCGGCGAAATAGTGAACAAATTTTATTCCCCACTTCTTTGATATTATCCAAAAAGAGGAACAATCTCGCTTTCTGTACTTGGTAACTTCATTTCGACTCACGAATCACTTAATTTTTGCCCTTAGTCACGTGTCTCGCATAAACCGTTTGCCGCTCTCTTAAGGAAAATTTTAAGAAACGGTTATCATTTTTTAACTAAGTCCATAAAGAGTGAAATATACTCCGAGTAAGTATTTTGCATTTCATAAAGTATGGTATATTCTTTAAGTATGGTATATTCTAGTTAATCGCTCTTTGACTTACATTCATATTTACATGAATGACACCGCCCGATGCAATAATCTTGCAAAGTAGGGTTTCAAATAAGCTGAGATTATGCCATCGGCTAAAATACTTGTAAAGCATATATTGGAATTTAATTAACCGGATATAGGGGAAGTAAATTCTACCTGCATATAAATAACATGAATTTGTTAAAACCCCATGCTGATAAATGTCGTTTTTATTTCAATTTAATGTAGTGAAATCTCGTAGCCGCGATGGAATGGACCAGTCGTTTGTCAACAAAGAAAACAGACGGCCTTTCGTGACTTCTCAGTATCAAAAGAGAGTGCACCAGAACGAAGAAGAAGACGAAACATGCGACGAAGGTTGTCAATCAATGTGTCGGTTGTTCAATCCAGACGGAGACTGCTCCCATTGCGGATGTGATGATGAGCAACAAAACCAAGCTCAGGATCAGAAAAGAGTGCACCAGGAAAAAGAAGAAGAAGACGAAACATGCGACCAAAATTGTCAATCAATGTGTCGGTTGTTCAATCCAGACGGAGACTGCTCCCATTGTGGATGTGATTATGAGCAACAAAACCAAGCTCAGGAACAGAAAAGAGTGCGCCAGGACAAAGAAGAAGAAGAAGACGAAACATGCGACGAAGGTTGTCAATCAATGTGTCGGTTGCTCAATCCAGATGGAGACTGCTCACATTGCGGATGTGATGATGAGCAACAAAACCAAGCTCAGGATCAGAAAAGAGTGCACCAGGAAAAAGAAGAAGAAGACGAAACGTGCGACCAAAATTGTCAATCAATGTGTCGGTTGTTCAATCCAGACGGAGACTGCTCCCATTGTGGATGTGATGATGAGCAACAAAACCAAGCTCAGGATCAGAAAAGAGTGCGCCAGGACAAAGAAGAAGAAGAAGACGAAACATGCGACGAAGGTTGTCAATCAATGTGTCGGTTGCTCAATCCAGATGGAGACTGCTCACATTGCGGATGTGACGATGAGCAACAAAACCAAGCTCAGGATCAGAAAAGAGTGCACCAGGAAAAAGAAGAAGAAGACGAAACATGCGACCAAAATTGTCAATCAATGTGTCGGTTGTTCAATCCAGATGGAGACTGCTCTAATTGCGGCTGCAAGTGAAGGTTTCACTCAGATTGAGGGTAAGCTTTTCAAGGTTTAATTCAGAACAAGCTGGCTGGAATCAGAATAGGTTGTTGGGAAGGGGGAAGGACGAAGGGGAGGGGCCGGGTTTAAAATAGCACCCAGCCAAGAAGAGGAAAGATTAGATCTACGATTGGGTTGACCGAGGCGACAGGCGATAATAAAATATTGCCTCAATACTAAGATGAAGAAACCGTAATAGAACAGCGAAACGTTGGCAATTTATGAAGGCAATTTGGAGATAGGGAGCTTGACCATTTATGTCAATATTATCTTGTTATGAATTCAACGAGAACTCGGCCAAAAGGGATAGGGAACAAACGAAAAACGTTTGGAAGGACTACATTAATTTACAGGCATGCGGATAATTGATGTACAGTTCTGTGTTTTCCCTATGGCGGTGGAGCTGTTAATCGCTTGGCAATTAAATGACTAATGAAAAAACATCATTGGTCCTAAATATCTGATCCTCAGTGTTAGCTTCCCTAAATAAATTTATTTCTTACTGTCTCGTGGTGAGAAATGCAATACAAGGATATGAACAATGAATTATTAATCCATGTCACTGTATGTCTTTTCAGGTTCTGCAGCACGACGATCGTTTCAAGAAGCGTTTATTCACAGTAGAAATATATTTTTCGAGTGCGTCGTTTGTGTGTTATCGGTTTGTATCTGTTGAAACTTTGAAATAAAGGTGTTGGGTTAAGCAGCTTGGTTTTGATTTCTTTATATTACCGCGTGTGCTTATTCATCAATTCGAAATCAAGTACCTCAAAAATATATGGTAATTGCACGTTGTCACAGCAAAAAGCAAAAGATAAAGTGATGCAATGACTGAAAACACTATTTTTGAGTTCTGGATAATATACCTCTTTCCTATTCCCCTAGATCCTGGTGATATATTCCTGATCTTTTACCTGATCTTTTACCAAACAACTTTATACCTTGCTTTTCCTTGTAATTGTTTTTGTTTTGTTTGATTTTTACATTACTTACGATGCAGTAAGTACATAACTGCATTACTCACGGCACGGTGCATAAATCAGCTTACAATACGCTACTTTAAATGTACCAGCTTCCAGCAATCATTTTCAATTCGTTTTATAACATTACCTATTGACAATACGCCATACAGGTCATACTACTAAGTTACTTTGAAAAAACATCACTTGCAACTAAGCTTCATAGCTTCATAGACATCAAATTAGTTTTTTCTTCCTTTAAGATAGGTAACCTTTTTGGTGTGAAAGACCCTATCCCCGGCGGGCTTCGTTCACGTGTGGTTTATAAGTTTACATGTGCGGGCTGTAATGCCTGTTATGTCGGCGAAACCTCCCGACATTTTTCCACACGCGTACGTGAGCACTTAGCCGTTGATACGGCCTCTCACATCTTCAAACATCTTCAGAATTCTGAACGTTGTCGCTCATTGTGTTCAATAGACTGCTTTCATATTTTAGATCACGCCACTACCAGCTTTCAACTCAAGATAAAGGAGGCTATCCATATTCAAAAAGAACTACCTTGCCTCAATCAGCAATTACACCATGTAAATCTAAAATTATCCTTTTAATTTACACCTTTTCACTTCTGTTGTTAACATTTGTCTTAATTAGCATTTTTGCCTACTTATTATTCAACTTGCTTTGTAATCATTCATTCAACTGAAGATGACAGAAGTTCTGTCGAAACATGTCTTTTAAACTTAAAAAGTTGGTCGTTTTCCTTAAAATTCTTTACTTTAGCGAAAAAGAGGAGTAATCTCGCTTTCTTTACTTGGTAACTTCATTTCGACTCACGAATCACTTAATTTTTGCCCTTATCATGTGTCTCGCATAAACCCTTTGCCGCCCTCGTAAGAAAAGTTAAAAAAGTGGATATCATTTTTAAACCCAGTACATAAAGAATGAAAGATATTCCGAGTCGGTATTTTACATTTCATAGAGTATGGTTTAGGCTCTAGTTAATCGCTATTTGACATTTACAGAATGGCTCCACAAGATACATTAATCTTACAAATTAGAGTTTCAAATGTGCTGAGATTATACCACCGGCTAGAATACTTGTTAAGCATACTGACTGTAATTTATAACATGCCATAGAAAATCCCGGCAATCGGAATACAGGAGAGCCGTTGTATATTCGATGTTATTATATGGCTGTGTCATACAAGGCCTGGGAACTACCGAATTCACGAATTTGATTGGCTGAAATCGATATTGACCGCGGTCTAGATTTTCCCATCTAGACCGGCATCTAGACCGGCAACTAGACCGGTTTCGTTTTGCGTTGAAAAAGTAGCAAACTAAAATACAAAAATGTTCACCATTTTCTTTTATTTTCTTCTCAATCATTTATGGAAGTGCCAAAAAGCCTGATGACAAAAAAAAGTAAAGAGGACGAGCAAATTTCGGCAGGTTTAAGTTAAGCTCATCGCCGTTCGCAAGCAAAATGTCAGCAAACTAATTACATTAAACGAATAAAAGTTATCTTCTTTGCCATATAATAAACATCTTATGAACCGAGCTAAGTCGGTCTGTATGGGAGAATCTTGACCTCGGTCGTGTGAACAGACCTCACTGCGTTCGGTCTGTACTCACGACCTCGGTCAAGATTCTCCCATACAAACCTCCAGCTCGGTTAATAAGAGCTAAGTATTACATTCAGCCTTAATTTTTCTATGGCATGGTATAAAATAGTTATCCAACGGTTGCCAGTGGTGTACCATAGAATATCCCAATTGCCACTTGTATTTACTCGGTGTAAACACGGGCTTTTAGGCGAGTGTGTATACTGAGAAAATACAAGTGACTCGTGGGATATTCCGTGGTATACCACTCGAAGTCGTTGTATAACTGTACTATTTAATTAACTCGCTATAACGGAAACTAAATGGTATATGCATATCTAAGAACACCAGCCTTTATTTTGTTGGTTTCTTTTATTTATATGTTTATTTATTTACTTTTTATTCATTATTGATTTTTTTTTATGGTAAATAACTTTTAATTTGTTAAAACCACATACTGATCAGATAAATGTCGGTTTTATCTCAATTTTATGTAGTAGAATCTCACAGCCGCCATGAAATGTACGAGTCGTTTGCCAAAAAAGAAAGAAAAAGGCCAGTGGTGTCTCAGGAACAGAAAAGAGTGCAGCTAGACGAGGAAGAAGAAAACGAAAAAGGAGGAGAAGAAAAGCCATGCGACGAAGACTGTCAATCAATGTGTCATATGTTCAATCCAGGTGGAGACTGCTCCCATTGCGGGTGTGATGATCAGGAAGGGGACCAGGTTCAGGAAAAGAAAAGAGTGCAGAAGGACGAAGAAGAAAAAAGGCAGGAAGGAGAAGAAGAAGAAGAAGAAGAAAGGGAAGAAAAAGAAGAAGAGACATGCGACGAAGATTGTCAATCAATGTGTCATATGTTCAATCCAGGTGGAGACTGCTCCCATTGCGGGTGTGATCATCGGGAAGAAGACCAGGCTCAGAAACAGAAAAGAGTGCAGCAGGACGTTTAACATAACATATTATTTGAATAATTAATAGACCGTGCTGTCTTCCACACCTGGTGGTGCGGCTGTTAACCCCTTGGGAATTAAATGGGACGTGGCTAATGACAAAAACATCCCTGGTCCGACAATTCTGATCCTTAACGGTAGCTTTCCTAAAATAATGTATTTCTTACAACCTGGTTGAAAGAATTTACAATAGAACAGGCTGGACCAGTGATTTAATTCCTGTTACTATGTCTCTTTCTTCAGCTGGTTCTGCGGCGACCGTTTCAAGGAGCGTTCATTCACAGCAGAAATCCATTTTTCAAGTGTGTCGTTTGTGTATTATCAGGTTGTATCCGTTTTAACTTTGAATTAAAGGTGTTGGGTTAGTAGCTTGGTTTTGATTACTTTTACATCTAAACAACAGCCTCCATTTGGCGCGAAAATATGCTCGGATATTTGTCCCTAGACATCATCTGTTATCTTCTCGTAACAGATAATGTCTAAGGACAAATATCCGAGGATGGTTTCATGGCAAATGGAGGCTATTGTGCTTACCATTCTCGAAACGTTTTTCGCAACACCAGCAGCTTTGAAAATTGGGGATGTCACTCGGACATTCCCCAGTTTTGGCTGGGTGCTCTTTAGTCACTTGACGCGTTTAGACCAATTGCGAGTGAGCAAAAATGTTTGATAGATTTTAACACCGAGTATGCATATTCTTCCATACAGTTAACGAAACAACCACTTCAATAATATGTCACTGATCAATTGCAGCACAAGTATGCTAATCGACTGAAACTGGAGATTGAATGAAAATTATTCACAGGAGTATAGAAAACCGACTAACAATAGACAAGAAGAATCACGTGCACTTACTGAGCTAAAAAGACAAGTTTTATTCGGGCGCTAATCGACTTTGGGGGCTAACAGGCTAAGAGCTAATCGAATGGGGGATAAGCCACTCAGTTCCATTTCCAAACTCACATGGACAAACGCCACAAAGATTGCTCGCTCATAATAATGATCCATCGTGCATACGCCCTGTCCTCTACAACAAAAGCTTTCAACGAAGAATGCATTAAATTACGCTCTATCGTTACTTCCCTCGACTATCCTATCAATTCCATTTTCGATACTGTAACTTGTGTCCTTACAATATGTTATATTATCGTATCTTTAGTAGTCTCACAGTAATTTTCTTCGTTTTGACATGTTCCGAATAAAATATAATAGCCAAACTCTCGCATGTAACCAGAAATAAAGGTGTGGCTGACTAGGGCCCTTAAGGTGTAAAAGAAAGACGCTCAAGCCGAAGACGGCAGCGTCCTAAGGGTCTGTCACAACAAACATTTGTTTAAAAAATTGTTCATAAGTTCAGTTCACCAATGAAAATAGGCAAATTTTCTTTTTACCTTAAGTATCGCTTTTCTGTCGCTTAGTCTGAAGTAAATTTGCTAATAAATTAACGGAAATAGACTTCCTTAGCATTGTCGGATGTAATTTTACTGCAGGAATTGCAAAATAACAACTACAACCTATTTACATTTCCTTAGATTTCCTTTCCCCGATAATAGTTGTATTATATCTTTAATATTCGCTGTGAAGGATTTTCAAGTTGTGTCATATCGATGACGTAACGTTTGCTGATGACTTGCTGATCCCCAGTCTTCCGATCTTTCTTGGAAGTTTTCGGAAAGATTCGGAAATCTTCCTAAAACTTCGGATATTTTTGGAATCGTTCATATAACCTTTAGAAAACATTCCGAGAATCCCTGAAAAACCAAGTTAGAATATGGCAGACCAATACAAAGTTTAAATCTAATTAAATCTGCTCCGGTTTTTTTCAGAATGGGAAAATTTTTCCGAGAATGCAAAAGCTCGCATTCGAAAAGTTGCTCGAAATATGAACAATTAATACGACAGTACGCCATAAAGCTGTCGAGCAACTAGAAAAAACCATAACGACAACGGCAACGGAAAAGTCGCTAAAACAACAAGTTTAATAAGCAGCACAATGGCTTCAAACAGACATACTTTATAATTTTTGGAACCCGGCTTTGGTTGCCGCCAACAACGTAAAATGACAAAATTCTGCGTTGTCTGGAGAATGTAAACCCGGCCTATAAACGCCCATATTTAGAATTTTTCTATTTCGGATTTAATGCTGCGTTCCATGTTCAGTTTTGAGATAGTTTTGAGAAAGAGAAACAAACTAAAGGACCTAAGAGTATCGCGAGATTCGTAGGTAAAATGTAAAATCGTTGTAACTGCGTTGTCCTCTCATGTCAAATACTCGGTGAAATTTAATCTATCACGAATATCACTACTTTTTAACAATTAGATTATGAGCTCAAGATTTCTATGAGGTGATTAGTTGATGAGGCCGCAGGCCTCATAGAAATCGAGAGCGAATAATCTAATTGTTTTAGTAGAATGCTAACTGAAATAAACGCAAATAACGATTTCTGATTATTTTTCTACGCATTATTGAACTTTACGCTTTAACAAAATCGCACGCATTGAACTGTCCTTGGTAAATTTGCAGCATAGTTAATAGTTTGCAGCTGTTTACGCGCGCGCACCCGTTTTTTTCAATAATTTCAAGTTTTTAAATTCAATAAACCGCTAATGTCCTTCTTTTAGTCTTCTCAGGAATTTAATTATCCATTTACATCTAAACTTTTTCCCAACTTTATCTAAATTCTTTAGACAGACACTTCGAAAACGCAAAGAAGCGGCCGCCATTTTCATTGTTGACAACAGAATAGATAGTCAGTAGCGCAGCCAATAGGAGAACGGCGTTCGTGATAGTAGTCCGTATATTTATACCAGTTACCAATATCGGTTTTATTTTAGGTCCATTTCAGTAAGATTTGTTAACAGTCGAACAAGCATTAAGAGATTATGTACTCTGTTGTTCCAGTTCAGCAACCCTTGCTTAAAACAAAGGGCGCTGTTCTAATTCAATGCAAAATCTTGAGTGTGGCCAAGGTGCAGTCAATAAGTAAGCACACACGCTATAAGCCATGGCTCGAGGTACGGGCGGACGCTGCCGCAGTCGCTGCCTGTCATGTTGCGGCGCCGTGTTACGCCGTCTCCGCAAAGATTTACTCCTCATTCTCATCATTTTGGGTGTTATTATTGGTTTCATCATCGGCGCATCAGTAAACGACTCGATAAACGCTATCAAAGACCCAGAGAAGAAAGCAACTGCCATCATGTTGATCGGGTTCCCAGGCGAACTCTTCATGAACATGCTCAAACTTTTGATTCTGCCGCTCATCGTCGCAAGCTTGATTACAGCGCTTGCCACGCTTGATTCCAAAGCGACGGGCAGAATCGGCCGTCGAACCGTTATTTACTACTTCGGTACTATGCTAATTGCTGTTTTGATCGGAATCATCTTGGTCGTCGCCATTCGTCCGGGAGCGCGCAGCAGACCTGACCAAGAGGGAGATGTTAAATCGCTGGCGAGACCTTATCGAAACTTGGACTCTTTTCTCGACTTGTTGAGGTGAGTATGGGTCAAAATTGATTTCAATTTCCAAAGCTTTTTGACTTTTTAATTTTTTTTGCATAAATCTGCTCATTTAGTCATAATAACTGCCTCTCTTAGCATGACTGCTCTCACTGTTCTTGAAGGATTCGACTGGAAGAAGATTTAAACGTAATATATACTAATGTGAAGCAATACTGGAATTTTCACTTTTGTTCCTTTAGAGTGTTAGTCTTATCTCGATGAGATGTTGTCGCTTTACAACTTGAAAAATTCAAGAAGAAAGCGCCCCACTTTTACCCAGAACCGTTACTTATTATTGTATGAAAGGCCCCTTTGTTTAGAAAACGAGCTTCCTGGGGAGGCCATTTTTCTGCGGAAATTTATGCAATATGTCGACAGCACCTAACTATAACCAACTATCGATGGTTTTCTGATAGACTTGAACAAAATCATGGAGGCACTGTTAGGACTTTCAAACACTAGTTTCACAAGCAACGTTTTCTAAAAACCTGTTATTTGCTGTTGTTCGCTGACTTTCCTTTGTTTTTGTTTTTCTTTTACGCTCACAAAAGCCTAATTCAATATTGGGGTGCTCAAGTACTGATTTAAGGTCATTCCACTGAAATAGAACCTGCACTGAGATTTTTGTGAAACTTTGCCTTTTGATTGTTTATATTATAGGAACTTAAACTTTGAAATAAAAATGAGGGGTCCCCATGTTCGTTTAGGAGCAACAGCACCTTGTTTATACTCATATAAATCCTTATAATAGCACCATGATTGTAGTCACGATTGCTTGCTAAATTCACGTTTCCGACGATTGGTTTTTGTCCTACACTGAGAATTGGTCCATATTTATTTTACAAAGATTTATACCGCACGTGCACCGCGATTGTTTTGCTCATTACACCTTTTGTTTGGTGACGTTCTCGTTGCCGTCGTCGGCGTGGTTTGCTGAGGCTCCCTAATGACATAACATAATGACATAACTGGACATGAGAAAATGACATCATAACTTATGTCGCAATGTGAACATCGACATAAAAGCATGAGGAAAAGACCACTTTTTCCCTTATGTCGTTATGTTCATGCTGTCATGCATGTAGTTATTATGTCATTATGTCCGTATGTTCACCCTGCATGTTTATGTCGTTATGTCGCGATTCAATCCAATCCTTTATTTACACTGTAAAGGGCACTTACACAAATATTGTATTGTAAATAATGAAAATAGTAACATATTAAGGAATATTAAGACGTAAAGAAATAAAATTCATGTGAGCAGTGACCGAAGTAACAAGAGTTTTCTGGCTGGGCACCGCCACGTTCGAGTAAATGGCAGCATAAAAAATAAATTCAGCTAAGCTAGACCTACATGCACTACATTACAACATACATACACTACATTCACACTTGTAAAGCAACAAAATCAAACAGCAAAATAAAACATAATAGCAGTAAAGTCAAGTTTGATTTTTCAGAAGGTGGCATTTGTACTCTATCTTAAAGGTTTTGTTGGGCAGACACTTAATTCTAAGGGGTACAGATTCCCAAATCTTTGCACTAGTCGCTAACTTGTGAACTCGGCGTTACTGCACAGACGCAGGGCAACATGGAATCTAAGTAGAGGCACCGTCATTATTATCAAAAAGCTTGGATAATTGACTCATCTTAGGAGGGTGGGGCCAGCAAAGGTAACAAGCGCAATGAACAAGCGAAGTCAAAATAGATAAATATCCCACACAAACATGGCGCAACATTTTGAAAGCTTGTCCAGAAGTGCAAAACAGCGTCTAACTGACTCACGCTAGAAGACAATGCAAAGCAGGCCGCGGTTTAAAACTGCAACGGTTCATATGTTGTTTTATGTCTACACTCTTACAGGAGCTGTTTTCCTAAAAACATTGTGGAGGCAACTTTCATCCAGGTTAGTTACAATGAAGGTTTAGTTGAGAGGAAATACGCGAGCTCGTACAACCAAACACGAGTCCTTTGTTTCGCACAAGCACTTTGGCTCGCTTAACAAGGACAAATCCATATGCAGTTAATTATTGTCTCCAGAGGTACATTTTGTGCTCTTTTCGATTTACTTGATTACAAGAATCGAGGGCTCTGAGGACGACACAGGGAACCAGGCGCATAAGAAAGCTTACAGGCACTGGTTCTGCCTGAAAGGGAAGCTAATTGTCAATTCTAGTTTCACGGGCAAGTTTGGTCAAAATACTTTCTTATTATTATTTTCTTAGAAAAGAACGCATTACAAATCAGTCCCACCAGATGTGCATCGATACAACAAGACGATAGACATAAAGAAACTCTCGCCAAACACCACGATGAAAATTTTCACTAATGGCACTCACAATTTTACAACTATGGAAGAAGAGCTCGCCCCAGGATCAGACCTCGTTCCCGCGGGACTCGAGATAGCCGCCCGAAATATGAACGTCCTCGGGTTGGTTGTGTTTTCCATTGTGTTCGGTATCGTGTTGGGACGTGTTGGAGAGCGTGGGTTGCCTGTGAAAGCCTTTTTCGAGTCGCTAAATGAGATCATAATGGAATTGATTTCCTTGGTCATGTGGTAAGACTGTAGACTTTTGTATGACTTTTATCCAGTAGTTATCAAGTTGGTTCATATGTGACTCGCCCAGCAACATTGCACAAAATTGTTACTAATTATGAATAAGTCAAAATTGTCAAGTCTGTACGGGAATGCTCTCCTTACACCCACCCCTTTCCGCCCGTCCCAGCCGCTACCCTTACAAGTTCAATATTTCTCATGACCTCCTTGACTGTCTTTCTTCAGGATCTCTCCAATTGGAATCTGCAGTTTGATCGCTGCCAAGGTAGCAGGCATGAGTGACATCGGACAAGCTTTCCAGATGTTGGGTTATCTCATGGGAACTGCCATTACTGGGTTTTTCGTGCATGGCATTATCGTGATACCGCTGATTTACTTTGTATGTACCAGGAAGAACCCGATTACCTACATTAAAAATCTCTCTGACGCCATGGCAACAGCGTACGGTACGGACTCCAGGTAGGTCACGCATGCGCATATGTCACATTTAATAAGGTGGCTTACTACCATTCTCGCCCCTAGAGGCCGCGCTTCTTTTGGTCAGCACCAAGAATAGCGACCTCTGGACAGGTCCAGTGAGATTCCGCATGATTGGCTTTGCAAACACAATAAAATGAGACCGGAACCAATTAGATTTGTCAGACTTGACTCTGAGCATGCGCAGAGTGACGAGAAGTCCGTGGAACCGGCCAGAGGTCGTGATTCTTGGTGCTGACCAAAAGGAGCGCGGCCTCTGGGGACGAGAATGGCTTAACACAGTTTTGATGTCCAGTATATGAGCCCAACCTTTAACTCTTTTGAGAAATGTACCAAAATGTTTTTGCATTCTCAAATTACTGTTTTCTGAACTTAAAATCAATGAGCGCTTGGGGACGAATTTTTCACTGCATTGTATATGAAGTTCTTATGACGAAACGATGTTATCTACGAGACAACTCTTTTATTTTTCAACTCCTCAGCGCGGCCACTTTGCCAACCACCATAAAATGCGTGGAGCAGTACAACCATGTCGACAAGCGTATCAGCCGTTTTGTTCTTCCGCTGGGTGCTACCGTCAACATGGATGGAACGGCTCTGTACGAAGGCGTTTGCGCCCTCTGGATCGCGCAGCTGCATGGAGTCAGCCTAGGCCCTGGAGAGATCATCACTATTGTGTGAGTAGATCATTTTGTGTCACTGAGAAATGGTCTGAAAGCGTTCGAAGTTCTATTATTCTCGGTGGGTGATCCATGCCCCGAGATGTCCAAAGTCTCTCGCCCGTCTCAGTCTCAAGTTTACCGCTCCAGATAGTGCACCAACATGATCAGCGATCACGTATTTAAAATTCAAACTTCTTGATGTTAGGGTTCTCTGTGCTCCACCTGTAAAAAAAATTCACCCAGCAAATGTAGGTTTTTATCGATTTTTGCGTTCATTTCCTAAGTGCGTCATTTTTTCTCACAGGTTAACCGCTGTTGCCGCTGCTGTAGGCGCAGCCGCAATCCCATCTGCAGGCCTGGTTACCATGTTAATCGTGCTGCAAGCTGTCAATCTTCCCCTGGATGACGTAGCTCTTCTCTGGGCCATTGACTGGTTCATGTAAGACCATTTCAATTTTATCGCCATTATTCTGCATATGTAAAGAGCGCACTGAACTCGAGAATTCATTGTTTTCAAATGCATTACTTGTTTAATTGAATTGATGTTGCTGCTACTAGGCTTGATGTGAATTTCTGGTATCAAGTTTGAAGAGCATCGCCCCATTAATTCTGGAGATATTCTTTATTGTGTTTTGCCGTTATAGAGGAACTATTTACGTCATGACTTTCTTCATTTGCGTAATACAAAAACGAAAATATCTCTAAAACGAAAGATATTCCAAAAAGAAAAACGCCATGTTTCTTTATTTTAAAGCCTTTCAAATAAGCAGCGAGTATTTTTTTTTTATACTTCACAGGCACTTTAACACCAACACAAACCTGCCATATGCTGAGAGGATGTTTTGTCCGTGCATGCAAATAGACTAAATACAGTTGAATCCCGCTAGGGGAAATGATAGATAGATCGAAATGGCGGGGGGGTTTGAAATAACCGATAGTAAATGACTGAAGGACAAATCCAATGTTTTGAGTCCGAAATAACGGGGAATTCGAAATAACCGTGTTCGAATTACTGTAGCGGGGTCCAGCTGTATATGAAGATAAACTATGGTAGTGTGGTAGTAGTTTGCGCCACGACGTCTTCCTGACATATTTTATCTTCTCTTGTTGCATCATTCAGGGATCGTTTTCGAACCGTTCTTAATGTTCTTGGAGATGCTGTGGGCGCCGGCATAGTGGCGCATCTGTCACGTGACGAGCTGAAGGAAGCTGACCAATCAAAAATGGAAGAAGGCGATAAGGAAGGAGAAGGTACTGAGCTGATCAAGAAACCTGAAGAGGACCCAGATCAGATCGTGTCTAACATTTAAGCCGCTAACAATATGGGATCCAGTAGAGGGGTATACCATAACACTACAATAGGCTTACCAGAGTTTGTAACCTGGCTGATATTCTTGATTTTTGATGTAACCAAGCTGCTTGTCAATGAATGGAAAGGATCTATGAATTGATATGGCGTTGTAGATAACCTAGAAATAAACTAAAAGCTTGTAACAATGTCATTTTGCGTGTTGTGACCGTTGAGCCGCTTTCTTTCTAAGAGTGGAAAGAACTTGAAATGAAGCAAGACCCCCACCCTTTCACATTTCTCTCGCTCCCTCAGAAAGATATCTATGGCCAACCAAGCCTCCATTCGTTTAGACAAAGTTGATCCACCGTAAGGTTTTAGTATGAGAACGGGAATGAAAACTCCCAAGTTAGCTTAGAAACCATTTGACCCGTACGTAAGGCATATTGACACAAAAACATCACGCTCCGCGCTCGCGCTCCCTTCAAGATCTTGCGCGTTCGTTTCGCACCTTCGACGAAGCTCGTCTCCAACGTTAGGACTCCGCGTCAAGTTAACTCGGGGCCACGTTAGCCTGCTCACGGCCACACGTTCAAGATCGAGACCACTTCGCTGTATTTTCATGAGGTCCCCTCACAATTTCACACGTCATTTAATTCGTCACTTTCGTTCCAAATTTTTATTTGAACGTACAATGAACTTTAGGTGTATTATAACTTTGAACAATATAAATTTAACATTTATTGAGCCTTTGCTAAGGATATTCTGTACAAAAATTCAAATCTCCGATACAAACTTCCCTGCTTACATGGTCGCCTTACAACTTACACACATATACGGGTTACATTATACGGGTTACTTCGCCTACAAGCCCCCCTACGGTATTCGGAGTCGGACACTGGAGGACTGAGACCAAGCCTAGAGAGTCCTCTCTTCACTGAGTGAGACTGGAACCGAAGACGACGAACGGCAGGT
Organism: Orbicella faveolata; assembly: GCF_042242905.1. Classification (NCBI taxonomy): domain Eukaryota; kingdom Metazoa; phylum Cnidaria; class Anthozoa; order Scleractinia; family Merulinidae; genus Orbicella; species Orbicella faveolata. The sequence goes on from NW_028301553.1 coordinate 26,816,855, forward strand.
AAGGCGTCATCGATTCTCAGAAAGTTGTCACGCTGTAACGTGATATGATGAGAATCCGCTGTGTTACTAACCGTGCCATTGCCAAATACAGCAAATTCAATGTATACTCTGCTAGCTGGGAATAAAATACGCTAAGCAAGAGCAATTTCCTCCAAGTCAATACTACAAAGTCCACGATTAATTCAGGCCTTAAAACAATGCAACCCCGATCGTTCTTTAAAGCTTTCTGACATCTTTGGCAATTTTTCTTCTTTCATTTGACTTAGTTTTCATATTTAACTTTCCTTCGACTTCAGGTAAAGCAGTGCCATTCAATCTTTTCATCTGAGTATTTGGTACAACCGCGTGTTGGCTACCTCCGATTTCGCTATATCGGGATTGCACTATTTGTGACCTGTCCACTAAGCCTTAGCAATTTCTAAACCTCGTCCACTACCAATGTGTTTTAAAAAATTGGGAAGAGAGATTTTCGCGGGGAAAATTCGCCATATTGAAAGTGGGGGAAACAGTCCGTGCGAACTTTCATGATATAAATTTCTGCGTTGTGAATTGCAAACCTACGATGTTATTGATGCAATTTGAACATGGTAAGCGCATATGACGGCATGTCATTTCGCAGACGTATAGAAAATTACAAATGCAATGTTGCCACCCTCCCTCCCCACTTCCTCAGATATAAAAATGCCGAAATTAAATTTCACGTATATCCATGCCGTAATTACCATGCAACTCTCCACTTAGCGTGTTTTCAATATGGTGAGTTTCACCGCGTTATTAAGGTCTCTCTCCAGGTTTAAAATAGAGGGCATTGCTCTTATACTTTCTTTCTTAAAAATTCTAAAAAGACCCGCGTGCACGCTCTCCTAGGCACTGTACAAGACCTCTGGACTTTCTATGCGATTTCTGCTACGTATGATATTAAACATTTTAAATTTGGTAAAACTCTGAAAACCAATACGATAACTATATTTCAACAATTGATTGGTTTTCTAGCATGAAAATGAAAACCAAACTGTAAATACTTTAAATTAAACTTGAATAATAAACTGAAATCTCCGTACCAACAGTTTCAAGTCGCTTTTCAGTGCAACTTTTAAGAGATTGATTTAGACTACAACAGTGCAAGCTTTTTTATAAGTTCTCTCCTGGTTTCAAGTCTCAAACACGCGCAACAGAGCTGGTAGAACAATCAGTTTCGTCGACGTTTGCTCAAAGGCAAACACGTTCTTTTTTCGCCTAGGAGTAACACAAGCAGTGTCCACAGACTTTGCTTGGAAAGTCACGCAATGCATTCATGTAACGCAGCGTGACGACTCAAAGAAACGCCGCAATTAAGCACAAAAACCATTGGCTATTTCTGAGCCCTTTGAATCTGTTTCAATTAACACTCCAAGCAAAACCCTTGAATAAAGAGCTTGCCGAGCATACAAATGAACATGTTGCAGTAACTATCGTTGTGAAACAGAGGTTAGAGTAACTCGAAAATGCCCCTGGCACCCTGGCTATTTTAACTGTACTGCAGGCGATTCTGGGTGAATAACCACTCAATTCGATCGCTACGCACCGCGCTTGAGGCGGAAATTACTGTTGTTTACACCGTGCAATAAATACCATATCTCGGTCTACTGTTTAGGCTAAAACGTGCGCATCGAATGCGAAGAAGTGTATTACTAGATAAAAGCTTGTTTGGTGCAAAGACTGAGAGAATCAGAGAATACGTACAAAATATAATGCTATAGCGTTTGCGCTCAAAAAGGCATTTGGGTTACTAAACTCCCTACACTTCCACAACATTTCCTGGATGTTCGTCCTTCACAATTCGTCTGAGATGGACTACCCACCGTCTTGAAAACGAAATTACGACACACACACGTAACTAAATTCTCATTTATCGGGAGCATCTCTTTCAAGCCTGCACGATTGCTTTACTTTAGGATACGGCAAGTGTATACATGATAAAAAGATTATTATAATACCTCTCAGCTAGCAGGCAAGCAGGCAGGCCGGCTGACAAGCCGACTGCTCTGCTTAAATTATAAATTCATCTAGGGAACAGCACTGATCTGGCGGCTAAAAATACGAACTCTTGAAGAGCTTTGGGTTGCACTTGCGATCACCTCCATCCACCTAATCACAGAGAAAAGAAAACAAATACTTCGTTAAAGTTATTGAAGAGACCGCGTCATGTTTTATAAAGGTGGTAACTTTAAGAGGTTCACAGCGGGTTCATTTGCCACGATGGTGTTAATATCTTGCTGTTGGTGCCATAGCCTACGCGCCTTTAGAACCATTGGAGCTATGACAATGGGGGTTTTTACGCACTCGGCAGGTTCAACCATGTTGGAGAGGTCTGGGGTGAGGGGCCAGGCGATATTACACCCCCTGGTCCTCCGGGTTGGGGGTTGGGCGTAAGGCCGACAACCCTACCCCGTGAAAAAAGCTAGATGTTATGGAAATCTATGACCCTGTGTGTTCAACGGCACGAAGAGGAATGAGTGAGTAGCGAGTGTCACAGTGGGTAATACATCAGCTTGGAAGGGTAGTCTGGTTCGATAGCCTGGGGGAAGTGGAATTTTTAATGGGGCTACATTGTAGTCACATGTACAACGGCAAGCACCAGTTTTCGACTTTTCAGGTGGCAGATGAAGTTAAGTCGTGCACTGAGAAAGGCCTTTACGGTAAGCACATTGGCTCCATTTTGCCTGCAAAATCTACTGTCTTTGTACTCTGCGTGTAATGCGTTTGCTAATTGGTTTTTAAAGTTAAATCCTTCCATTTACCTGAAGAAGGTGTACTCATTCTCTGCTCTGAAGAAGTATACATGCGTCTTGTATTGGAGTTTGAACACCAGATCCTTGTCGATGCCATCAGCCTTTTAAGTCAAGAAGAGACAGAACAAGAAAGTAATTTTGTAATCACAATAAGTAATTTTGTTGTTACAATATCGTTTTTTTTTCCTGCATCTTGTGAATCCACACAACAAAACCCCAAGGTTCCTGTGAGTACAGACCTCTGTTACGTCTCCACACAGGTTATCCCAAACACAACAACAACCACACAAAAACAACCTTGTTTAGACAAGATAAAAATACCAGCATAGAAAATAGAGAATTCGCACAGTCTATTAACTGGTGTACACAATTGCCGTGTGGAAGGGGGTCCGAGGTGGAAAACCATTGGTTGACGTGCTTTTTGACCAAAGCTTTATAAGGAGCTAGCAAGCTCTAGCTTTCTCGGGGTGACTGCACTGCACGTGCACTACATGTGTCTCTTGCACGTGACATTAATTCCCATCAATAGAGCGTTTTCACATGACGTCACGGCAGCCATGTTAGTGTTTCAAAGCAATAAAACGGCGGCCATGTTGGTACACCAAACCAATCCTATGAGAATTGAACTCTTTTCTTATGTAAACCCTTTCTTTTGGTCCAAAACATTTTCGTGGCTGCTGGCCATGTGAGAGAAAACGCTCTACTGTGAATTTTTAGAATCAGGTGACACACGAAAACTTTGCCTCTAGTTGATGATTTTCTGTATTCTCTTCACTAGGCTGCTTAAAAATGTCTACATATTGCAAGGAGAAAATAGATGTTTATCACAAATGGAAAATTCAAACGTTTACAGTAGTTCAAATGGAAACGAAGTCACGATTATTACCTCGACTGGCCTGGCCACTGAATAACCAATCAGCGGTAAGCTGGCCAGTGGAAACTCGTCCTGAAACAAACCAAAACAAAAGGACATAAGACTCGCTACTCAATAAAAAGATCGAATTTAGATTTGGAGCAGATCTTTTGGCTGAAAAATCGAAAGTAAATTGTAACACTTTCTTCAAGATGGTAGGAAAGACGAGACAGAAACATAACTTTAATGTAGGGCCCTCCCTCGAGGACTAGAGATTTTTTACACTGAGAGGGTCATAACAGGCAGGGCGGAACTTTTGCGTTCAAAATTTGAGGGCTTATTTTCGGAGAGAGGGAAACTTTGGCAACAGTCGTAAAAACACATGTAAAGTTTGCTTTAAGATTAGATGCTAAAGGTTTCACTTCGTGAAGTAAATTTTCGCCCGAAAAGTGTCACAGACTTACTGTAGGTTTTGCGTACAAAGATTTTATAAACTCACTACCAAACTACAACTATGAGACGCCATCCAAGTTCATACCTCGTGTGTCTTGTAGAAGAAGAGACAAAAGTTCGTAAACACAACCCACAACTTCTGCCATCGATTCCCTGTCTTGAATTTCCTTAACAATTCTCCGCTCATTTGATTCTGGAATGCAAGACAAATTTAGGTTAGCTCCCGCATACAGAACGTTATTTCAATCGCCTAGAAACTGCTATAACGAAGCATTTCCATTTCGTGGTACAGCACTGCATACAGATAAACTGCTAATTCAAAAATGTAGTCTGCATGAGATACACTGGAGCGAGTTGCATGACATCGAGGCACCAAAAGAAGGCCTCAATTTCATGCTGCCGGTCCATGCTCGGCCTCATGTTCGTCCCCCTGCGGACGTTATCTCGGAACAGTAAAAAGCAAAGAATACTTACTCTAACAGAAAGCGAGTGCTCTGTCATACTGATACTTGTGTTTCTATGCCAACAAACTCTCCGCGTGGACATAGTATGCGTGTGGGCGTGTCTCTTGTCCAGGCTCGAGACAGGACTTGTACCAATATCATCATCCGACCCGTTACCATCCGTTCTCTCTGCTATCTCCACCGGGGTGGGTAAGGGCAGCACCTTGCCTATTGGCCCCATCTGGGGGTAGGGCGAGTCTCCATTAAGTAAATTCTCTGAAACGCAAATTGAAAGATGTTTCGTTAGCTTGCTATTTCCAAGCCTACTACGGAATCGTCAGGCTATCGATCCCTTAATCGTAGTTTCAAAAGCTTGAAGCGACTAAGAGTATTGTTCCTGCCCGCTGAATGAAAGTTTAGTCTATCTCAAGTTATCATCCAGCATGTTATCAGATTGCTCCACCAACTGAACGGTACCCATTCACGACGCACCGGGCTGGAGTCGGGAATCAAAATTGACCAGCAGTTTGAAAGGTATTTATTAACATAGATGCCACACAGCTGTTCGCTTTGTTTATCAGCTATCGAAATGGCTCTGCCCCTTTCCTGTAAGCTACTCCCGTCTCCCGTCAGGTTCAGGAGTTATGAAAACATCGCATGAACAGACCATATTCGTATTATCGGTATTGGACTGGAACTAGCTTGCAACTGAGGCTAATGCGGGCAGTCCTTTCATAAGCAAATAGCACCTAACCCTTTTTATGATATCCCCCTCCCCCCTCCCCCCCACATGAGCCTCCATTACAAGCTAGTTCCAGTTCAATACTGAGAATACGAAGATGGTCTATTAACACAGCTAGCCTAGTTTTCTGAGCTTTTTCTCAAAACCATTGCTGAGGTACCTTGCTCGAGGACGTTGTAGCACTCTTCACAAAGGTATCTTGTTGATCTCGTGTTGGGTGTGCGATATGCCAGGTTGGATCTCTTCTGCGAGCAAGCGCCACAGAAAACCTAAAAAACGAAACTGAGATGTTAAAAATGATCACCACTTTACCTGAATGAAACTCAGCTCTCCAAAGCATTAAACATGACCTAGCATTTAATAATCATGTCACGACAAAACCACACTCCTGGTCAAAATTTAAGGCTGTTACTACTCTACCTTCGAAACAATATATCATGACCACATTTCCAAACACCGAGAAGAGAGTTAAAAATATGACGCGTAGAGGAGTATTTTGACTAGCTTCAAGGTGTTTGGAAATGTGGTCAAACACTGTCTTGAGTGCATATCTTCTCAATCAAAACTTAAACCCACAAGAAAACGGAGAAATAAAAATTAATCGTTAAAATCTATCGTAATTAAGATCAGATATTCAAACACTGTCAAGGTCACGATTTCCTTTGTTTAAACTTGATGAAATATTTCCACACCGGCTCAGTGGTCAGAGCCGTACATCCGCATTCTAACGAGACTTGAGGAAGCCATTTTGTGAAGCAGTTTGACGTTTTGGTTAGTTAAGTGTTTCAGATACTTTTTTACCGACTAAATACTCGAGATATGATTGTCAATGGTCCGTTAGCCTGTTCCAAGCTCTCGGTAGTTGGAGAAGAGCGAAAAAAAAAAAGGGCGAGCGAGAGAAAAAACGAGGGAGGACTAAGGCGAGGAAAGGCGATAGAGAGTTCTCTTCCTTCCCTTCCGCCCTGGTTGTTTCTCTCGCTCGTCCCCAACTACCGAGATCCTGGACCAGGCTAATGGTCCGTTTGCTTTTATTACTTACCCGATCTTTAGCCTGTTTTACAGCTCTTTTGAGATCCTATTAAAAACGAAAAAACAGCACAGTTATCATTACAAGATATGATAGTAGGGTACGTTTGCTTTGAGTAGGAGTACGAGATCGAATACGACTTTTCAATTCTAGTTTGCAGGCTCCACATTATCCCGTCACCTACCCATCTCATGCCATGAGCTACCCTCTCTACCTAAAACCAACATGACGAGCGCGGGCTCTGGAAATGTCACTGGTTTGAAATTCAAAAATCGTACTCGATCTCATCCTCGTACCCGTAGTGCAATCTTAAAGGTCCCCGGTAAGCGCATGCCAGACGCGAATACAACTTCAGCTTTCTAACCTCTCCCCCTACCCCTCATACAATGTTGAAAACTAGTACCTGCAATTTCTCCTGAGTTTCAATATTGTATTGGGTGGGGAGGGGGAACAGCAACGCGTTTTCAAAGAGATTGGAGTACTTTTTTCAAACTTCAGCTGAAAAACACAGACAATTGTAGTAAGTAATCGTAAGGGTAATAAATGATAGTGGAGATGCTGTTGCTGTGAAGATCTCTTTGGTTCCCTTTGATCCTGTATTACGATCGCACTGAAATTCTTCTTTTTGATTCTTACCTCCACCCATTTGTATTTTTCCTCCTCCGAGTTTGCAGCTAAGAGGAATTCTTTGCCTTCTGCGATAACAGCGAATGAATAGAGCCCGTGCATCTCTGGACCATTGTTTTCAAGCTGGAAGAAAGAGTGGTTCGTCTAATCATTTCTGTAGCAGTAATATCAAGCTACAGTAACTTAAAATAATAGTGCCACGAAGATGAAAAATTAATACCTCATATAATACGCAAAAGATTGACATTAAGAGGAGCGTCAAGGGAAAAGATGAAGCTTTTACAGCCTAAATTATTGTATATTTAATCTGAAACAAGATAAACACATACCCTGACAGAATCCAGAGGTATCTGACCTCGCACTCTGAACTGATTCGTTAGAGTCACGCCTTTACAAGTGTAAATAAGAATATCTGAAAACTGGAAAAAAGGAAGAAAAACCAGAAATTACTGTTTAGAAAAGAACACACCAAAAGCAAAAAAACAACAACAACGACAGCAGCAAAACAAATATCGGTATTCTGTTCTAGTATTTGCTTTAAAAAAAGACATTACATCCCATCCACAAGCTCTAACAAATAAACAATCAAACAACCAACCAAAACTAAAACATGTTTATTCCATAAGACAGTTTTCTCTGTACATAGAAGTCGGTCGTTATCGACAACACTCGTCAAGCCCTGTGACAGCCTTGAAATATAATTGCCTAACTTTTCCCTGGGTTGGTCAAAGCGGTTTTTAAATTTCCCTGATCACAACTCCATCTCCCTGACTTTCCGAAATAAAATCGCTCCCTTTTTCCAGGCCTGTGGCAAATCGTAACAATTCAAAACTGCTAGAAATCAAAATGCGACGCCTTCAGTTTTCGCAGTTTTTTCTCCCCCGCCCCTTTCTTTTCGTACTTCTCACTCGACGACACGAAATGCTCACAGTCTACACAAAAATAAGTGTCCATGTCTTACCAGGAAAAACATCCTCGGTTGCGGTCCTTTTCTATCTAGCTTCTGAAGACATCCCTCCCGGATAAATTCCTGTAAGACAAAAATCAGGAAATCAAATAAACATCAACTTATAAACGTTTCCGATCAAATCTAAACCAGGAAATCAGTTACGCCCGCAAGAGGGGTAAAATTTGCTTTACCCACTGACTACAAATGGCATTACAAATGGCATTACAAATGGCATTACAAATGGCATTACAAATGGCATAGCCACGTGCACTCTGTGTTCTGTGAACGATTTAGTATAGTTAACAACACCCAGAAAGATTCAGACACTTGTCACTGTTGAAAAACATCTGCCACAGAGGCCAAAATGATCTTACACATTGACTCCATACAAATGTGTATCGCTTGTTGCTGATTGACTTCCAAGTCCTAGATTCCACAAAACTTCACCGTACACCTCTTCCCTTCCCCCCCCCCCCCCGCCCTTCCACCGCACCACCCCAAACCAAGTTCATAACTGCTTGATTCTTCTCATTGCTTCCACGACTTGAAATCAAGATTTATGTCCATTTTTCTAGAGACGTTTTAAAACTGTTACGATGAACCTACCCTTCCAGCTTGAACAAGGTTCTCAATCCCAAGTAGATCTCTTTCAAGCTCAATAATCTTTTGAAAGTTCTCCTGAAGAGCAACAACAGAATTTGACAATCAGTGTGTTGAATTTTAGTAATCCGAAAACGGTCAAAATGACCAAAGCAGAAATAAAACTAGGTTGAAAAGGGTACTTTGAGAAATAGGATGAGTTGGGAAAATATTATGATGACGCAACGAGAGTGGAAGGAAAGGAGTATTACAAAGGCACAAGATTGTTTAATTACAAAGCTCTTCATTGTAAGTCACTAATAACGGTCAGTGAAGAGTAAGATATAATTTATCTTACTAGCTTCCTTATGCTTTCTTCTACACCTTTGACCGCCTCGTTCACTTCATCCAAAGCACCTGAAATAACGAAGAGAAGCAAATAGTGTGAAGCTTGAGTCTGCTGATAGAACTCTAGTTTGTGACCATGAAAAACAAATCTTGTAAGAATTACTTTCATGTGGTACTGTACATCATGCAGTTCAAGGTGGTTTTAAACTTTAGTGTGTGACCATTCAAATGAAAGCTAATGAGAAGTATCTTCACGTGTCTCTGTTCGGCTGTTAATTCAGTACAAGGTGTTTCTAACTTGTTCACGTTTTTGTAACGTTATTTTCTGTGGCAAAAAAGACATACACGAAGAAACAACAAAGCCTTCCTAGACCAACACGCAAAACCAGAGTCAACTATGGCAAAACTAGTACACTAATCAGAGACTAACCTAGGGTGCTAATAAAATTAATCTAAAGATCATTAACAAATATTGAGCTGCAAGCTTACTTTGGGTGTCTTGGTAGTCGATATCATCCTTAGGATAAAACTTTAAAAGTCCTGTCGAAATAAATGACCACAGATCATAACAATTTTTCCTGTAGGGGAAGGCAGAGACAGGGCTAGTAAACTAAACTATCTCATGGGAGCTCGCTAACACGTTTCTTTGTTCAAATTTTAACTACAGTACCAGGAGAAAACATATCGTGGAACGGGCATTTTTCACGATAACTGCAGAAATTCTTGCGCGCTCATTGGCTAATTTTCATTGTCAATAAGCGGACAGACACATGAATTTATAATTAATGCGATGCGTCAAGGAGCGAGAGCGGACAATTTGTTATCGTAAAAAAAAACAAATTGACGTCAGTTTTTCATGCGTCTGTCCTATTATTGACAATGAATTTCGTCATAACATTGTCAAAGTAGTCTGCGGATACAATGTTATGACGAAATTCATGATCAATAACAGGACCGACGCATGAAAAACTGACGTCAATTTGTTAAACCACTGTAGTGGTGCATTGAAGCTTACTCTGATAAAGTGGGATTACATTTTAACACGTTTCATGGAAACCTGCTTTCCTCCACTTACTTTCTAGAAGGAACTTGTAATGGACTATTCTCTGGGACGGCTTCAAAATGAAAGCATTGAATGGTAGATAACAAACTTTTTGAGTCTACAAAAAAAAGTAAAGTCGCAATGAAATGAAAAAAAATAATAATAGAAAGTGACAAACGAAATATATATATACAATGTACCTCAAATTCTTTGTAAACGACCTCGAAGTCCTTGTTGTTTCTTGTAGCATCCTCTAACTCAAGCATAACTTGATCATGCCTCTTGAGATGATACAGGTACCGCTAATTAAGAAGCAATAAATGAATTAAAAGAGCAAACCAATGAAGAAATAAGAAAAAAAAAAAAGAGCATTACGGGCCAATAACGAGCGCACAGCCAAACGTACGAATAAACGAATGCACGAATGCGGTCATGCATACATCTAGTCACGCACGCACGCACGTACACACACACAAACAAACGAGCGAGCGAGCGAACGAACGAACGAACAAACGAACGAACGAAAAAACGAGCGAACGAACCAGCGAACCAGCGAACGTGAAAGGCGAAAATTAAAACCCGTTGCAGGAGGAATTGAACGAAAGACGTTACATGGGTATTACTCTAGGCGGTTCCAACGAGTACTGCTTCCAAATTGTGATAACAGTGCGCAGAACATTGCCTCTGCTACACTGCATCTACATAATTTATGTACCTTTAACTGCTTCATGTTACGTAGCATAAGGTCTCCCATTCTTGGACTCTCGTCAGTCTTAGATGCTCCACTTGCATCCCTACAATAACAGAATAATAACAACAATCAAAGACTTCCTTATCGACCCTTTATGGTTCAACTTATAGCAACAGTCTATACATACTCAGTGTTTAAAAATAACGCTAATCAATCTTGACCAACTTTGCTCTTCGTTCATGCAAATTTTACGAAGATGAGTAACCCCTTAGCAAGAAAATCCTTTACATGTACTCCATTTTCTATCTCACCCTTTAAATTGTTGGGACGAATTATGATTACTTAGAGCCTATTTCAATTAAATGTCGAACGTAATCAGGCAATTACTTTGGTTTTGGTTTTAATAAGGTTTGAGATTGGCTGAGTAGTCTAATTAATAGGTAATTGGCTTGGTTTTGATTTTACGACACTCAAATGAAAGCTGCTCTAGTAGCGGGCAATCAAATCAAAATATGACTTCATCATTACCAATGCATTTGTTTTTCATTGTCTTTCATGACAACTTTCAACAAGTACTTAAAAAAAAAATTATAGCTTACCATAGATTCATTCTCTGCTCCAACTCGGACAGGAATGAGCAGTGAAAGTCATAAATGGGATCAAACGTGGAAAAAAGAAGCTTCCTTGTTATCTCAGGAAGAACACCATCGTTACTGATAACATCTCGAAAGGCCTGAGAAAACACCAAACAGCAAATCAGTGTCTCGCTCAACAGAGACAACAATACAACTTTAACAGCTCAAGAGATTGCCAACCAACGGCTCAAAACTCATTTCAAGATTGCTATTTCAGTTAAAGGGAAATTTTGCACATTTCTTTCATCATGCTCGTTAAGACATGCTTTGTGAGCATGTTTCCCATTTTATCAGCTGATTATTAAAAGCACCTTCTGGCATGAAAACCGATGGTCAAAGGTTGCACGAAGACCAGCGCCCGCCGGGTTTTGCACGGTTTAGGAGTCAATGGGTTAAACCAAATTCACTCGAATATCAATGGAATCAAAACTGGCAGTGTCCAAAACTGACATACATGACAACTTCCTCTGTCGATTTCTAGAATTTTTGTTTACATTATTTACATTTACGTCTTTTTTAAAATTATAACGCAACTCTAAGAATTATGTACTTCCAAAAGAATCAAGATGAAATGAATTTTTCTTATGTGCTACTTACAATGGTTATGACTTCAAGATCTTTGATAAACCTGTTGATTCACAAATTGAAACAAAATGAGTCAGTGTCTGGTGCAACTTAACTTTAGAGAAAAATACTTGAAAAAGACAGTCACTGAGCTAAACATCACAGAAGTGCTTACGTTCTTTCCGTATTTAAGAGCTCTCTGGCAACATTATGAGCAGCACTGTACAACTCCTGAAAGAAAAAAAATCACCAGTCATTATCTCGGTTTAGTTACCGGTAAGTGCATAAATCCAGTATCAATACAAGGCACACACTGATTGGCACATCGATTACCACTTTGCACCTCAATGACGTTTTCCATGAGATGAAAATAGAGTGGAATTCCCATTTTACTCAAAATGTAATTTTTTGCTCCTTTGACAAGAAAGTTCGGAGAAATTTGCCCCCGAAATTAGAGGAAATTTTCGTTCAACAGGGTGTTCAGGACTCTACCGCAGTTGCATCTTGTACAATGTCACACAAAACGTCTCTCAGAGGGAAAAATACTATTCATTTCACTGCATTTTCTAGGTAAATGTATCACTATCAACAGTACTGTTAGCCTCAAACGCAGACGTTCTTTGAGCCTGTCACGCAATCTTGCTCCCCTGAGTACGTTGTTCGTGGGGGAGAAAGATTGTGTGACCAGCCCAAAGAACGTCTGCGTACATGTAGGAGGCTAACAGTACGGTGGCCTGCAAACAGGCTCCCAGCGAGGGCTGAAAAAAAATCCCGGCGAGCGAAGTGAGCCGTTTAGCGCCAAACAGACCACACACGGCTAGCTCGCACTAAACCAAACCAAACAGACCACACTCGGCTAGCTCGCAGGCTAACAGTACTGTCACATCAGCAACAAATCTCTCTCTTGTTACCCAAACCCCATAGAGGCATTAAAAATGCACAAGGCATCACACGTTTGGAGGCCAGTATTATAGTAAAGTTGTGAAAACACTGCTGCTTTGTTTTCATACACGTACAATTCTTACCTTTGAGATATAGGCACCCTTTTGGAATAAGGGAGGGGTGGTTGGTGTCATAGGGGGTGATGCTTCCAGGTCGCTGCGGAATGGAGAACTTAGATCGTCAAATACAGTGTCTCTTGTTTCATTGGAGTCTGACGTTGTGCCACTGTCTGTGCTGTGACGAGAGCCTCTACTGCCTAAAAAAGCATAATAAAAAAAATAACACGTGTGCTATGATTTTCTCTGTACCGTTCAATAATGCAATCAAGCACCAGAGTGGAGAGAAGGGACGTGGGAGGTGCTTACCACAGTGAAAACTTTACTGGGATAGTGCACGTATTAATTATCGATGAAAACATCTGAATGTGTCTATAGAGTGATTTTTCGTTTGAAAGAATTATGACCTGGTAAGAAACTAACAATCGAAACATTAACATTGCAGAGCACCAATTCTTTTATAATGCAAGAATGATGCACTACAGAAAGAAGATGAACCATGGATGATCTCAATGCACACTGATGGTGCTGTTATTGGAACACAATGGGGGAGGGGCCAGGGGGTGCCTGCCCCCCCCCCCTTTATTTTGGGTAAAAAAGAAAAAAATCAAAGAGGGAAGAAAAGGCAGCAGGGCAAGCAATAGTACACACTACACACACAACCAAACACACAGAAGATACCACCCTTACAAGGGTCAAATTGGAGTGTCTGTCATAATAAGATAGTTTCAACACACGCCAAGAAGTATGATCCTAAAGCACAGGTTATCATTCAATACGGAGTTCTGTTCATCAACAGTGACTAAACCTCTATCACTCCCTAAAGCATTTTTTTTTTCACCCCAGGCAAGGCAACAGCTGAACTGAAGCACATTGTGAACTGTGACAGTTTTGACAGTAGAAGAGCGTTGTAAAACCTGTCTCCATAAGGCATCACCAAGAACAATTAATCAAACAATGAGTGGCTTCATTCTTTAAGATATGTTGTCGTTCAATTGTCTGAAATTAGATGTAACCAGCTTTGACCAGTTTCTACGGGACAGGTCAGATTATGAGAGACTGATATCAGCGAATGGGTCAGGTTGTAAAAGAGGCAAACTGGCAATAGACTTCAAGACTTAATGGAATAAGAAAACAGAACTGTATAAATATTTGTGTTGAATCATCTCGAGTACTGGTGTTCACCTGAAGTCCACATGAACAGTGGTTGGTCAGGGTTATCATACTGAGTGCTTGGGCGAATCAAGCGACTCTCAGAGCACCTCTCTCTCAACCTGACCCATCAGGATATTTTATTAGTCCAATGAAACGTTTAAAAACCTGGGCAAGGGCTGCCTGTCACGAAATAGCAACCATCCAGGGATACAAGTAGTAGTAAGTTTTCTTAAGTTACTTCATCCACGACTTGTCACCTTCTTGTGACAGTGAGCCATACATAACTTAATGATCAAGGTGTGTGACCAATCAAATGACAGCTACAGAGCTGTAATTACATGTGGCACTGTCTATTATGGTACTGTCTACTATCACATGGAATCATTCAAATGAAAGCTGCACATGTATTTTACACTTCTTTGTTACCCTTTTGTCCTAACTTTTAAGTCTGTGGACGAAACCCTTGTGTGTGACCTATCATCAGGGGTTTCAATAATGGCTGGTGACAGGAAAAATTGACTGCCTGCAAGGATGAAAGAAGAATGTAGAAGAAAGTTCTTATTTTAAAGAAGTTCAGTTCAAAACGTTTTGCCCACCTGTTAAAACCAGTTACCTTCCAGCTGAAAACATTAATGAGACCCTTGTATCATTGGAGAAATTTGTCAATAGATAGTTCTTGAGCAATACTTTCACACTGTACTGTTTGAGTCGTTTGAAATCCTACTTTTTCCGAATTAGAGCTTTTATGGGTGTACGTGAATGGAAGAGGAAACTAGGTCAGGGAGGCAGCAACATTTTAACACAAAGTACCTGATACAAGGCATTTTATTGAGCTTTACCCTAAAAAGAAGTAACTAAAATTTGAGAATATAAACATTGCATGTTTTAACATGTACAAGCTGCCGTATGTAACGATGACATCATTGACTGAAAAGCTGAAAAACTGGCATAAAATTATCTGACGCATATCATAAAAATATTTTTTAAATACATTACAAAAAGTGTCTCAAAGACAGTTAACTCACTTTTAAATTCATAAAGTTAGAAACGTTAACTAAACATAAGCATGTAAATTAAAACATCAGAGCAACACAAGGTTAACATTAGGAGATCATATCCCTTCAACAGCAATTCCAAGAAAAAAATGTTCCCTTTTTCCCTGCCAGGATTAATATCATTGACCTTAGTAATCAAAAAATACACATGAAGTGGAATTGAACTTCTGCTTGCTATAAATTAGTGAGAGTTTCCATGTGGCCTTGTTCTAGAACCCCGTAAACAGCAAATGCTGCAAAACACAATTCTTGAATCTTATTCTTAAACTAGTGTTTTTCTGCCTAAAATGGCTTATGTATTTCTAACCACCTATGAAAAGCCACCTACTGTATCCTAAGTGGGCACTCTTCTGGTCCCAAGGGTGTTTGCATTATACTTGAACAATCTTTTAGTTACACTAGCAAAAGAGCTTTGAGAGCATGTGTTTCATCTCAATCCTAGATGATAAGGCCAGGCTTTCAAACAACTACGTACAATGCCAGAAACACCTTGAGTACAAAAACAACAACAACAACAACAACAATAAAACTAAACTAAACTGCACTAAATTTCTCCCAGTCAAAGTACAGTTGTACACAAATTATTTTTATGGCAAACAATACATCAAAATAATATGCATGCTGAAAATGCAAAGTGAAGGATCAAGAGCGGTTATTAGTGCAATTCTTGGTAAAACCTCAGATGAAACAAACATCATTGCCCTCACCACTTCTGAAAACATTCACCGATTTCACATGAATACTGAACATCACAGAGTAATATACACTTAAAACAAACACATTTCCACTCTCAAGAAAAGAGCCAGGTTAATTCACCCACGCTGAGCAACTGGATATAGCACACTTTAGAATTTTCTCTGACCCTATGCTAGAGACATGTAACTAATGAGATCGAGCACGTTCACTCATTCATCTTTTCAAGACAAGTTTCAAGACATCTAAATTACCACCAATCCTTCACGTAATATATAAATGTAGCACAGCCCACAACAAACTTTACATCAATACGTTATAGAGTATAATAATTATTTGTACTATTTTAAAAGTATTCAATCTAAGACGCTTACATTCTCTTTTTTATATAATTTATAACAGCTTCATGTACATGTATAAGCTTGCACAAAATGCTCACTACGTTTTACATTAAATAATGCTAATTAAAAATTCTAATTGTACATACAGTTGCACCACAATTTTCAACACATCTTGGGATTTTAAAGGGCATTAACACAATGGCTTAGGCTGTAACTTAATTTCTAGCTTTTTTATAATAGAGTATGAAAACACTTCAAGTGTGAAATCAGCAATAATGATGATAATGATCGTACCTTTGAGTACAAAACTATTTACAGATATTATAATCACATTCACTTTCTATACTGTCCTATATGAAGTATTACCCATTATAAGAGTACATTAATATTAGCAATAACTACATAATACACAAAGTTTCAGTTAGAGACGAGACCGAAATAACAGCAAAAGTATACAATGGGATTACAGTAAAGCCATCAACAACCATTTCATATTAAATAAAAGTAAAATTTAAAAGCGTTTTCTGGTTAAAAGTATATTGTCTCTTACAAAACAGAACCTAACAACTGCCTCAACTACTGCGCAGTCTTCATTTTGCCTGTTGAAGACTGTGGTTAGGGCAGACGAAGTCTTGTGTTTTTTTAATATGTACTTTTAGCCAGAGAATTCTTTAAAATTTTACTACACTTCACCCTGGCTGCTGCCAGGGCTTCTATATTTTCGTTTCATGTTATGTCTTCAATTAAGATTCCCAAAGGAGCAATTTACAATCCCTCCACAGCACTGTTACACTCAAGTACATCTACCTGAAGTCAAACTTCAATTAATTACAGCATTCTTTTAATTCTTTTCACATACTACCCACATAAAATGAAAACAGAAAAGCTTCCGACAAAAGAATCACACTGCTTTCTATGGTGGCCCACAACTGTCACATCAAAAACAAATTGCTCACATCAAAAACAAATTCCTCACATCAAATTCAAATTCCTCACATCAAAAACAAATTGCTCACATCAAAAACAAATTGCTAATCGCTCACATCAAAATCAAAAACTAAAACAAAATCATTACTCACTGGTCAGCAGCTAAGTTAAAAAGACTATCCCCAGTTTTCACTCGATTTTTCACTTGACCGCCATTTTTTCGTTCAAGTCCCGTTGTTTTCAGTTTTGTAGCTATTTGTGAACAGATTGGCGGAATCAGGATCAGTAAATGTATTGCAGTACTTGTGGCACCGAAATTGCCACAAACTGCAACTTCTGTTGGAGCTGCGGCAAAGGTAAGCGAAATGTGGTAGATTATGGACGATAGCGGCTTAACGAGTTGAAGGAACTAGACTGACACGTGTTGATAGCAGTGGGATTTTGGAAAGCATCCAAAGGACAACACTTTGATGATCAAAACTTCCAGATAAGGGTGAAAAAATGAAAGGGATAAATTGCTTATTTTCAGCTCATCTGGTTCTTGAAGTGTGATTTGACTCATGCGCTCGTAGCAATGGTTTGGAAAGAGTCTTATTTTGCACATGCCAAAGTGACTAGAAAGGCTGTGTCGATCAAGCAACTAACACGTTGACCCAAATACAAGTCGATTTTACTGGAGTGGTACGTCAAATTTATACAGGTTAAATGCCAAAATGCCAACCCAAACCTACCTTCTTCAGACTTACCTTTGATAGGTGTGTACCGTACCTAATCAGCGACCAATTACTTTTTTTCTTTTACTTGCAATAGTAATTCATTGGATATAATTTGGTGTAGCCATTAAAAAACAATGTCAAGGTTCAAAGGCTGAAAATTGGCACTTTATAATAGCGAATGGGTCATTTGTAAATAAGATGATTACTAGAGACCGAGTAAATTCACTGTGTCCGAAAATTTCGACAACAAATGAACAAAGGTCTAAGGATCAATCTGCATTGTTTTAACCAATGAGTTAAACCTTTTGCCCTGTTCGCATACCTTCTTAACGAAAGAATATTTCATCACAGGCTCGACTGCAATAACAGCTATTATAGGAGAAGAGTGGAGGGCCTCAAAAAATATCGATCAATTTTAGAAAATAGAGGAGGGGAGGGGGAGGAGTTGGTTGGAAGGTTACAAAATGTTGTGATGGGGAGAAATGATAGACATTTTAACATTAAAACTTGTCAATTTTTATTTGTTATCAAGAAACAGCCCAAGGGAAATCAGGACCAAGTACTCTCTCTGGTGCAGTGGAATCAAGTTTGGTCAAGTCATCCAAGCCCATCAAGTCATTTTCAGATTATAAAGCAGCCAAGGGAAAACAGTGGTTTTCAAAAGTCAAAGGTGGAAAGGCCAAAGGTACCAAGAACTCAGCAGCAGATCAGGAGGTGCTTATCTTTATTGGATTGCTTGAGTGGAATGAGAAAGAAAATATTTTAAAGCCAAAAAGGGGAAAGAAGGTAGCACTGCGAATTTCAAATTCAGCGAAGTCTTCACTTCTTCTCCAGAAAGCTGAAGAAAAATGGAGAGCTTATTATAGGAACTTGTACGATGAAAACCAGACGTATGTTCTCCTTTATGAAGACGGGCAGCAAGTTCTCTTCTTGCCTGGGACAAGTGAAGTCTTCACTCTTAAGCGATACCATGAAGAAATTGGCAAAGATTATAACAGAATCTATTTGTATCTGTGCACAAGTGAAGATTACAACAATACACTAGTAGGTCATGATGAGAGTGAGGATGAAGGTGCATCCCATTCAGCATCAAATTACAGCAAGAGCAAGAATAACACAGCCCATGGTGATGAGAGTGATGATGAAAGCACCTCTCATTCAGCAGCAAAATATGCCAAACTTGAGAATACCACAGCCCTTACTACAGTTGGAGAGTAAATAAAACTGGACGAGAAGTTGGCAAGAGAATTAGATAATCAGCTAAACCAGGATGTTTTGGAGGACTATCAAAACAGTGACAATCTGACAATGCAGGAAAGAAGTCACAACCTGGTAGAGCAAGATAAAGATGCAGAACAATCAGTTAAACAACCAGCAACTGAACAAATACTAACAGACCATGTTAGTGTTGTTAAAGAACTTAGTAAGAGAGTTGATAACACAGGCCAATTCTTTATGGTGGTTCGAAGGGCTTGTAACTTCACAAGACGGCTAAATCTGTGGCAACATGAATCAAAGCAAACCAGCCCAGAAAAATCTCTGAGAGTTCACTTCACAGGTGGAATAGATAGTGGAGCAATGAGCAAAGAGTTTCTTGCACAGGCCATATTAGACATGGGGAACATAATGTTCCCTGGTGGTACCCCCATCAACTCCACCTACAATGTACAGAATGGATATTTCCAGTCTTGTGGAGAAATTGTCACTGTGAGTCTGGCTCAGGGAGGCCCACCGCCTTGTTTTCTTGAAGAATGTGTTTATGACACAATGGTCAATCCGGAAAGTGATTTCACTAACTTGAATGAAATGCACATCACACCTCAGGAGAAGAAGATGCTTGAGAATATCCGGAATGATCTAGATAACCACAATGGTACCATTGTTGATCATGGTTACACTGGTAAAATAGACCAAGAACATATCAGTGATATCATGGGATCCAATATGATTAGTCTTATTACTAAATGACAACTGTATTTGAAAGAATTTATGAGAAGACTTGAACTTTATGGTCTTGCTGAGATCATAAAACATAAGCCAAATTCATGCAAACCCCTTTTTGTAAAGGAGAGTATAAAGGGTGTTGATGCAAACTATGTATTTTTCCTTATGAAACCAAACTTCTCTTTGGAGGGATCAAGTCGAAAGGACATTGAAGAGTCAGTGATGGACAGTTTTCAAGACTTTTTTTATCTTTTTGGAAGATCAGGAGAAGGTTACTGGATATGCTGAAGCAGTTTCTTGGAACTATGAGGAGAATTGTGACGTTGGAAGCAAGACTGCACCAGAGAACACAACACCAGCAGAAGAATTTAACACAGCGGATGTTTCAGTGCCAGGTGTTTTAAGATGGCTAACCAGTCAAAGCCACCAACCCATGGATGGGGACCCTCTTACAATTTGTGTAAACTTTGATCACGAATGTTTCAATCGCAACCCCAAACACACTATTTGTTTTCCATGTGTTGCCGCCTGTGGAAGGGATTTAACTCTTCCAGTGTGTCACATGGGTGACACAGAAGCATTCCGAAAAACTTTTCTCCTTGCTTATTGTAAGGGCCAAGCATTTTCAAGGCCATAAACAACTTTGCTTTTTACCGGTTGTCAACTTTAGGTCAAGAGTAAACAGTTGGTTTTGTTTTTCAGAAGGTGGTTGCATTATGCCACCAACTACACAGTAGTTGAAAAAGCGAAAGTGAAGATCATAATTATACAAGAGACGATTTAGAGTATCAGTGTATCTCATTTCCCATTGCTATTGTGCTTTTTAATGGCCACTATTTAATTACATTTTTTACCATATCATATGAGATATCTGGCCACTTGGACTTGACAGACTACAGAAGCTGTAGAAAGTGGATCAGATAGATTCAAATGTGACCTAAGTTTTATAAATTGTTGAAGAATTAGGTGGAAGAAACATTTACATGGGCCTTGTTGTGTTTCTCAATGTTGATGGAAGTGTTACATACAGTGTCAATAAGAACATTATATCAATATTATCATTGTTAAAAAGAGTTACTCTATGAAATATTCTCTCTTTAAAAGTGTTCAGGTTGATGTTATTTCAGTTAGTAAATTCAGTTTGTTAAAGTTAAAAAAAAAAAACAAGAATTGTTGACAGCTATTTACCAGGCAAAATTTAATTGAAAGGGTTTTTGTTTTCTTTTTTTTTGTAATATAAATATTGCTATAATGTTATCAAGGAGGATCCCCCTTTTCCCATCAGAGTATGATTTGCTACAATGTTATCAAGGAGGATCCCCCTTTTCCCATCAGAGTATGACAACCAGGCCATTTGATACTTTGTCACTGATATATTTTTAGCCTTGTGAATTGTCAACAGACTCTTTATCTGTTCATCTGAAGCAAATGTACCAGGTTTTTTCATACTCTCTTAGTTGTTCATCATTAAATTGTCTTTCAGTTTGAATATACTTGTCCTTATTCACTTTCAGTATCTGGTATCTAGCGGTTTATTCTGTTTGATATAAAGGTAGTTCAATACAAATGAAATGGCCAAACGCCTA
Organism: Orbicella faveolata; assembly: GCF_042242905.1. Classification (NCBI taxonomy): domain Eukaryota; kingdom Metazoa; phylum Cnidaria; class Anthozoa; order Scleractinia; family Merulinidae; genus Orbicella; species Orbicella faveolata. The sequence continues at coordinate 26,837,994 of NW_028301553.1, forward strand.
TATAACTAGATAAACAACCAGGGCCATCAAGCTCCAGCTGTATTCTCGTTCTAACTTCTGTTTCATAAAAATCGGCACCCCTGCGTTGCACTCCGAGCGATTTGTATCACTCACCATGAAACTTAGACAGGAACACAATGATAACATCGTATTCGTATCCTTGACTGAAATAATATCTTAGCACAAGCTCCTCCTTTGCCGCAAAAGGAGCAGTAATTGTAATCAAGTAACAGTTTCTTTACAAATTCCACAGGTATAAAGAGCCCGCTAGCATGAAGTTCTTGCTCACTTTCATTACCTGCCATATTGAATTGCACATGCTCAACTGCTGGCCTATCTGTAGTGGAATTTAGTGTTCGGTTGGAATTTGATGTGAGCAATTTGAATTTGATGTGAGCAATTTGTTTTTGATGTGAGCAATTTGTTTTTGGTGTGAGCAATTTCTTTTTGATGTGAGCAATTTGTTTTTGATGTGACAGTTGTGGGCCACCGTAGCTTTCTTTAGCTCGGTCAACCATATCCTGTATCTTTTTTGCGTAAGAAAGGCGAAGACACGTTTATCTACCAGAGCCAGCTGTAGTTTTAATTAAGAAGCTTTTGAAGGTGTTAAGTACAAACAGGTTCAACTTATAAATGGTCATCCTTTTTAACAAAAGTTCAAAGATTAAGATCTTCACTTACGTTTGAAGTAGATATCTACAGGCATTGGTTAAGCTTCAGTAATTCATAAGCTGTATTAGTGCCAGAGGAATGTATTAGTTAAATCCGCAGGAAACAGGAAATGAGAAAAAAAGGTTTATATGCAGGAAAGGACATTCTTTACATTATTTGCATAGTTTTAGCCGTCTGCATTTTTAGCTTAGACTAAGTTTATTTAAACATTTCATCCTTTTATCCTACAAATAATATGTCTGGAACCTATGTAAACAAAGGCATCTGTTTTGCACACTACCTTGTCAGCACGAGCTAACAAATCATTCTATTGTGGATTCATTTATTTCTTAGTAAAAAAATGTACTTTGTTTAACTTGAAAACCACAAGACTACTGTCCTTGACTTCAAGGGCCACAGACCTCATCCAGATCTAGAGAGAGATTAGGGAGAAAAGAATTAGGTCAGACAGAGTAAAGAAGAGTTAGACAGAGTATAAAGTGCAGTCAAACGAATAGAGTTCAGTAAAAAGAGAAGCAGGTCATAACAGAAATGAAGATAACATGGCACAGTGCCCTAGTGCGTAATTTTGTGCTTCACTGACAAGCATGTCAATGACTACGGGTTAGCAATTACAGGTTATGACAATGCAGAACTCTTAATTAAACTCTTTATATTCAACCTAGTTACGAAGTTGTACTGTAGGTTAACCATTTCAGTTGTAAGCTAAAACTAAAATTATTTTCAATTGCTAAACTGAGTGCCACACTTATTTTTGCATTACATAATGTAGTTCTCAGGGGATGCAATAACACAACAATCCTATCTTCAGTTGTCAATTAATTGCTTACTTCAAATCACTTGCGAATGACTGAATGATCGACAATGCATAAATTTTGGAGTTGATAGTGGAAAAAGAAATTCCAGTGCATGTTAACTAAACTAGAAAATACATGTAGTTAAGAGTCAGCTTGATTAACCAGTGCATCAGTCATGCATCACATGAATAATGAACAACATTATGGAAAACAAACACCGCATGTTACTGCGTACAATATCACTGACAATATTTTACCTCTAAATTTTTATCTCATAGGTAAATAGGTGTGTTAATCTGAAGTTACAACTTACATTAATATTAATTTACTGTTACGTCATGATTTGAAATTTTAAAAAATGTTTTAGTGAACTGGTTTCTCGTCATTTAGTCTATAAAAAAGAAACAATTAAATTGAAGAAAGGTCATGTTATTTTGAAATGCAGCAATATAATAAATTATGTTAATGGTTACAATACACAGTTGTAAGGTCTTTATTGCAAGTGGTTGTATCTTACATCAATTCTTAATCAGTAATCATGGCAGTGCTTGTGCATCTTGATGATAATAAATATTACTTTAAAGTACAAGAGATAAACTTAAAACTATGGACTAATAATAACTATATCTTACAATACACACTTGACCAAATCACTGCTTTAGAAATTAACAAGTTTTTGTTACATTCAATCAGAGGCTCTGTTTATCCCGAAGATTTATCAATAGGACAATAAACAACCCAGAGAAGATGACGTCCAAGTTTAACTTGAGATTTTTCAACCACCATGAAAGTACTCTTGAGGAATCATTCACAAATAGATTGCTACATGTACAACATCACAAACTGGTCACACCTGCCAACAACCTGCACAGCTTTAAACTCTTACAGCATTATGATACTCTTACATCAACCACACATATGCCTTATATCATTGTAACCAAAATGTTACATTAAATTTTTTGAACAAATCTCTCAACAGCTACAAGCAAAAGTTCACCACCAGAGTTCTAAGTCAAGCACACAGATGAAGACCACCCACAAAAGGTCCATGCTGCTCAACTGAACAATTAGCTGTATTAAATACAGGTTATCGAAAAATGCTACTGTTTATGGCCGACACCCTTGAACACAACTGGCTCACTTAATCTTGGCTCTGAGCTTGCCAATGGAATTCTACATAATTCACACAGCTTAAGACACCAAATGAAAGAGTCACACCACTCAACTGAACAATAACTTGTATCAATACATGTCATCAACAAAATACTACTAACATAATATTGTCACCTTTCAAACCCAACCGGGTCACTTAATCTTGACTCCGAGTTTGCCAACAGAGTTCTACATAATTCACACAGCTTAACAAAAGAACCATGCCACACAACTCAACAATAACTTGTATAAGAACAAGATTGTTATCAAGAAATGCTGGAATATTGCCATCTTCCAAAGACACATGGCTCCCCAAGCCAGTCTTGGGCACTAGGCTCCATGCTGCTGTACATAATGATACAACAGATACACATATTGTACATGTATAACATCACGTATTTTGTAAAACAAATCCTGCTACTGTAGTATACAGATCTGCTGAAAAGCAACTCTTCTTGAGACTGCTGGCCTCCATGGGCCTCTTCATTGTTAACTTACGTGCACGCATGTCGTACAATAATTATTATTAAGTACAATCCCCAAAGCTTCCCAGCATACATGTACTCTTACAACATACATGTAGTTACAGTACTATGCCACCACAACTTTCAATAAAAGCTTTGAAACTCAAAAGAAAGTTGTACTGACCTTTACTATGTCTGGACACTCCACCATTCTGTACTTTTGTGACTATACTACTGCATGTGATATTCAGTTTTGCCGAATCTCTCTTGACTTCCCTGTTTTCTGGTTGGAAACCATTGTGTGGTACTACCACAGGAGGGTGCTCAACTTCTGGTCTAACAATTTAAAATCATTTTAATTAATAATTAATTACACCATTATTGAGAATAACTCATAGTGATTGTGCTTTCGCATTTGCACTATTAAATGTAACCTCAACACAGTACTTACTGGGTGCTCAAAATTGTGAAAGTGAAAACTAAGATGAGATATATATTCTTGAAACAACTTTCTGGACATACTGGTCTACAGCTTGTCTCAAAGAATTATACAGAGCATCAGGGGTTCACTAATGTTTTCAGCTGGAGGGCAACTGGTTTTCACAGGTGGGGAAAATGATTTGAATTGAACTTCTTTATAAGAAACGTTTTCCACTAGATGGTCAAAGCACGCAGGCAAAATCATCCTCACAGCTCATCAATTTGCCCGGTGCCCAGTCCTTATTGAAACCCCCAGAGTATACAAATAAACATACCTGTTCATGTACATTCCTGTTAATGTTGCATGTATGTTGCATGCATGCAACATGCATGTGGCTACATGCTGTACCCACGCATACAGTATGCATACAGTTGTACAAGTAGCATGCATGCTGCATGCAACCTAAGGCCATGCTAGAATTTAACTTTTTTCAAGACTTACAATCCACTTACTTTTCGATATCATTCAGCAGCTCTGGAGGAGGTGAAGGCAAAAGTTCTGGTGGTGGTGATGGAAATTCCTGTCCTTCTCCATCGTCTCTCATCCCTTCAGGGATTTCATCGTCCTCTGGTGGTGGGGGAGGGGAAGGTGGAGGAGGTGATAATGTGTCAACATCACTCACTTCCACTGGCGACGGTGGTTTAGGTTGCGGTTGGTACTCAATGCGCACACAACCTTCAGGAACTAAAAGTTCTTCTTCAACGTCCTGATCATCATCTTCACCGTAATAGTTCAAAGGTGTACCATGTTCAAATCCTTCATCAACATCCCCCACTCCCTCATCAGCATGATCATCAACAGTTTCCTTGGGAACTGACATGTTTACTGCTGCCTCAGTTGTGCCAGCCACTGCCGCATGCAGTGGCTCTGCCTGCCATTCAAGGTCTGCCTCTGATTGAGCTTCAGAGGGTGTGTCAGACTCCTCCCTTGTCATGTCAGGTTCATCATCAAGATCCTGGAGTGGAATAGCACCCTTATTTTCTGGTAATGGTTCTGTGACAAACTCTTCCTCGGGTGGGGTTTCATGTGGTCTCTCTTCATGCTCAATACTTGTGGTTGGCCCATTTAGGGATGAAAGCTGTTTTTCTTCGAGTTCCTGGTGGGGTATAAGAGGCCGTGGAGGTGTGCTCTCTACTATCCTTGTTTCGACATTACCATATCCCGCCAATAACCTTGGTGATGGCTGTGAGGAGTTTCCAACAGAATTATGTCTTGTCGGTGTTTTCATGCTTTGCGATCTGAAATACAGTTAATAACATTACTACCACAAAGGAAGAAAGAATCAACAATATATGCAACAGAATACAAGAAGGTCATTATTTTAGAATGAAATAAATTTGTGTGTTATACTGTCTTTTACAGTGCCTATGAAGTAAAATATAATCGTTGCTTATCAGAAAGACTTTTCAAAATAAAGAATGGCATTTTTCTTTTTGAGGTACCTTCTTTCGTTTCAAGATATTCTTACATTTTTGTATTATGCAAATGAGGAAAGTGATTATGTCATAAACAGGATATCTCTAGAAATATTGGAGCAGCGTTCTTCAAACTTGGCACCAGGAATGCACAGTGTACATCACAGAAAATACAGAATGACACCCAACGTGCTATTAGATACTAGAGATTAGATACTAGAGATCATTGCAATTATGTATGCAACGAATAGGTAATTAAGGAAATAAAGCTAGAAAAAAAATTAAGGCTTGAACAGGGTTTTTCAACTGGGTTTTATTTTTGTAACTGCCTAGTAAGTTGCAAGTGCCTAACTGCGATGGTCTTTAATGTCTTTAAGCCTTTATCTTGCAGTTCTAATATAAAGATCATTCATATTCTCACTTGAATGAAAACTGTTTTCTGACTAATTTAACTAAATTAAATTTAACTATTCCCAGTGTTCATTGTGATTCAACTGATGACGGAGGCATTGTTTGTTTGTTTGCTTGCTTGTTGACTAACATATGTTTAATATTTATAGTTTTGTTTGTATCCCTGATCAGAAACACATGACAGGTTAACCATAAGCAGTTGCTGTCATTTGCATGGTACATGTAGATGGCATTTTTCAATTTTATCTTAATTACTGAGTTTCACATCTTTTTTCTTTCTTTCCTTCTTGTCATCAACCAATTTCATGTACATGTAACTGTACATACAGTATGCTGCAGTTGTTGCAGACACAAACCTCTGAAACAATGGCTGCTGTCTGAAGGTTGTCCGACATCCTTCAATGATTTGTTTTTGTGTTCTTCCACTATATCTGAATGAAGACCCTCTGCTTAGGAGTCTTGGGCCAGTCTTTGCTATAGGTTTGCCTGCATTTTGTCTGGAAAAAAAAAAAACAATTACACACTGATCTTTTGTACTTTACACTTTTACCATCACAAAGTCATGTGACTCAGGACTAGGCGTTAGGATTTCTCCCATGCATCCACAGAGACATAAAAAATGATTTAATTAATCATCGGGGACTGAAACAAATTGGGTCCCTTGCTGCCATTTTCCATTTTTCCTGCTGATCAACATGAAAAATTTTGTACAACCACCAAAACCATCAAAACTGTACAACAGTAGTCAACTTAATATTACTTAATTATCACAAGCAAAATTGAACCAATCACAACACAATTTAAAGCAAGGCATTTGGAAAAAAAAAACACAATTTGAAGACCATCTTTTCAGTTTATTTACCCACTTGGTTGAACCCTCTGGTTACCTGATACCAACTCATTGCCATCCAGTTAAGAAAATGGGCGTGGAAAAGGTCATAAGGTTATTCATTAATATCTCAGCAAATATTTACAGGAGAATAATCTACTATATCTCATTTAAAAGAGCATAAAAAATACTCTCTAGAAAAAAAAAAAGCTTTCCTTCATGGAAACTAGTAGTAATTTTTAAACAATTTAAATAAATTAAACTTCACAAAAAAAAGGAAAAAATGTAAAAAATATTTAAAAAATGTATTTCCACTCCACTGGTCAAATTTGATGTTGAAATAAATAATTTTCCTTAATTTATCAGCAAACATATCCTGAAAACAGAGTGAAAAACCATCGAAACCGAAATTTTTTAGAATATTTTTTTTATCTGATTAAAAATCTCGCATTTCCGTCACCATGGCAACAGCCAGTTGAATATTAACTCAAATCGAGTTACGCGTCTTTTCGAAAAGTGTGTTTACTCAACAAAACGAAGCTTTTTTCCAAAGTTCCTGAGCTCTACGATCCCAAAAACAATTCAAGACACATAATTCAAGAATTATTTGAGATTGCAAACGGAAAAACGGCGGTCCGAAGGGAATTTAGTCGCATTTGAACAACATGCGTGGATTTGAGTAGCACATGGCGAAGGTCATGCAAGCTCACTTACCTAAAATTTTCGCTTCTAATTTCTTGCTAACCGTAAAATTACATTCTTATTTACTTCAAATACCTTTAGGAATGTTGTCCGCTTCCGAAAACATCTTCAGGACGTTGAAATCATGGACATTGCTCGTTCAACAAAACGCCGCCATTTTGACTTAAAATTGGGTGATTTTGCAATGTCGTCATGTAAGCCACATTGAAGCATTCCACGTGAAACTAGCCATGTGCTTAGGTAATTATCTCTAGTTTTATGTCTCCAAATTTCAGGGGAAACGATAATAATCCGAATTTTTTAGAATTTTTTTAGTCATCAATCCTGAAGCATTGAAATTTATAGAGCCGGACGGGAAAGTGTTTACATTTCATGAATAATCTTGTGTTCACAAGTTTCTGGGGTTGTACTACTGGTACAAGTGACTTTACATGTGCAATGATCAACCCACCTAAAGAAGGCATGCGTGGTAATTGCTATTTTCCAGAAACTTTTACAAGCATTCCTGCTTGCCATTTGGAATTCGACAACATCCTTGTAGTGACCCTAGAGTAAAGAAGAAACAAATGGCCGATTCAAACTGTTACCCATAACAATCTAAAATGTATCAGTCAGTCAGTAGGTCATGAAGGTTGGTCCGTCTTTTTCAAAACAATGGTTTCTGTGCATCTCAAGACACGCAGCTTTAATTTCACTTACAAATATCTCTGGATGTAGCTTCAGAAGAAATCTCTTTCTCTTGAAACTAAGTTTTCTAATTTTTGCCCTGAAAGAATAAAATTTACAGTAAAATAGTAATTAAATTAAAGGTACATACATGTCTGTTTTGTAAATTACATGTACCTGTAAAGAACACCACCACTTACAGCATACAATGAACTAAATGTATGTTTATTTTGTAGTATTAACCAATCTGAAAAGGTCTTTCGTTCTGAAAAGTCATGATTGTTTTGGTCAGTACCAAAAATAATTCTTAAGATCTCTGAATAAGAAGGAATGCAGTATTTAAGAGTGATCAAAGGTGCTGGATGGTTTCAGTGTCAAAGGGAGATCTGACAGGGACACCAAATTAGAACAGGAAAAAAAAAGATAACGCAAGAACCACAGCTTACCAGGAAAAAGTGTTGATCTTTGAGCCATTTTGAAATACTGAGACACCCATATGTGCAGCAGCAAGAAAAAGATCAACATTATCCTTATCCTACAAGGAGAAAAGAAGATAGTGGTTTCATTGTTATATCCATGTATGTGATGTTCAATTAAAATGAAAACCTATAAATTCAAAGCAAAAATCCTTTGACCCTTTTGTACTCTTGTCTGTGATTTCATGAACCCTCGATAACTAATATAAAATTCTTTTTATATTAGTTATACATGTACAGTCAGTCAAATTTGTGCCTTGTAGCACTTGCAGACAAGCTGAATTCTCTATTTTTAATATTACAGAATACTACATAAGACATGTACCTTTGCAGGGTAAAGTATCATGCCGTACATTTCTAATCTTCTGGCTACATCCAACAGATTGTAGTCAGCGTCGGCAGGTAGGAGTCCCCTGAACAATAATACAAACAACAGTCAGAACATACAATGTAGAATGCATATTAAGTGTTAATCATGACACTTTCTAAACATGTAATCCTTGTTGCCTTCATTGGATGCACAAGGCCCTACTAGGGGTTTCCTGTATGCAGGATATTTTGAAAACAAATTAGTGGGACAAAGCTGAGGATATTGGCGGGGGGGGGGGGGGGGGGGAATTTATGGGATAGAGGATATTTAGAACAGATAACCTGGGATATAGACCTACATGTTAGAGTAGAAAAACTGCTAATTTCTGCAACTTAAATTACTGGGACACAGGATACAAGGCAAAAAATTAATAAGATCAGATATGAGATACTGAAATCCCCCTCTCCCAGTTCCCTGGCCCCTGATGGGACCTAATACATGGCTTGGAAGGAGAAGACAACAATAAACTTAGGAAACATGTTCGCAACCGGAACATACAGACACATGTACGTATGTATGCTGCATTTACTTCCTCTTTGTGCAGAGGTTGATGGTATTATTTCCTGTGCGTGTACATATGCTGGGGTAAACCTCATTTTGTTTCAAATAATTATAAGATGTAATGAATGTGATGATGTACAATTATTACACTGTACAATCATGTAAAATTAATGTGCATTATTAGCAAACATTGGTAGTTAGTTATTTGGCAGGACAAAAGCAGACGATACAATTTGCTACCAAGATAAAAAATCGCATTTCACAGGTGCCTGTGGAACTAGTACTGGAAACAATTTTTCTAATGGCTTCTCCTCTTTTGTTTTGTCCCCAGTAACCATTACACAGGCAACTTAAATGCTCGTTTTGAAAGAGCAAACGTGCAAGATTCTGTTAACCAATGAAAAGAAAGGACAAAGAAAGAAACTAAATGTTAAGGAATTTACCCTACACAAACAGTACCTGTGCTCTTTGTGGTAAGTTGATATTCTTTTCTCAGAATCTTGTGTCTGTATGTACAAGAAATTAAAGATACATTAGTCATTATGTTAAGACAATATACAGTACTCTACATGTACAGAATGTACCAGAAACATGGTTGGCCAAAAACGACCTGGCACTGAACTGTCATGGCTGAGTTCACTCAGACAGACAGACAGGCAGGCAGGCAGAGAGGCAGACAGACAGACAAACATTGCTGTTGCCTTATGTCCCACAGAGGACAAACAAATAGGATTAAGTAAGAAAGTACAATAATGCCCACAATTTCTTTTTTTCATAAATTTGTGCATAAATTATTCTAACTGAGCATACCTGACCAGGAAAAAATTGAAACTCTGATAAATATCCTGTTCTGCATGACATTCCTTCATAATCTCCAAGTTCCCCTACACAAAAAGAAAACTTCCAGTGAATATACCGTAGAGGACCATGTAAGAAGTTTACATCAAGTCTACAACTAGAATTGTAACTTGTTGAAACATACATTTAAAGTTTTCAAATCAGAACACTAGATGGTATTGTACGATCATGCGAGTTGTTTATACTTTTTGCATTATGTGTACACTACAAAGTTGTACCATCTACATTAAAGCACCAAAATTAAAAACTTTTCATGGGACACTCGCATGCCTGCTCACATGTACACGTTCAAGTGCGAAGTCTGCATACAAGCCAAGTGGCCCATCAGGCCGGAGCTTATCCCAGTTTCTGTAGCATGAAGCGACTAGGAGTATTTCTACTCCTCACTGGATGGGATACTAGTCCATCGCAGGGTTACCCCCAGCATTAAATTCACCAGTACCCATTTATACACCTGGCTGAGAGGTACTGTGAGAGTAAAGTGTCTTGCCCAAGAACACAACACAATGTCCCCGGCCAGGGCTCAAACCTGGACTGCTCGCTCCGGAGTTGAGCACACTAACCATGAGGCCACCGCGCCTCCAACAACACGTTCAAGTGTACAGGTGTCTAACCTGGTACAAACGCGCTGCTTCGACCCCATTGCTTAATTTTAGGTTTCTTGTTGTTGCTAAGGTACAAAAATGTAGCTCAATCTAACACATCTATTCAGAGTTTCCTTTTTACATGCACAACTCAAGAATGGGTCTTTAAGCTACATGTAAAGGCCAGAGAAAACCAGCTTACCTTGAACTATATAGGATGCCAAGAGAGCTGCTGTATTTTCTGAACATTTTAATCTGGAGTGGCAAAACAAAAATGGTGCAATGACAGATGTACAGAAAACTGATGACATTTTTCACAGATAAATGTACATGTGCATTGTAAATTTTATACCCATGCACATAATTTAGTAATATGTGAAATAGTTCTGTTGACAATGTTTGACTGGGCTGATCAACAAGAAGGTACAGACTGAAAGCAATTAACAGTAAGTGTTATGTTATCAATAAACTCTTGTTGCAAAGCACATTTATAGGACTTTAATTTCATGCTATGCTTAAAGTATTAATTCTGCAGACCAGTTGCGGGTTTTCTTGAAAAACACATCGTACAACAACCATTTTGTTTCATTTTAATGGAAATAAACTTATTTTCAAAAACAGGATTTTGCACCAGACCTTGTAATGAAACATTTGTAATAAAGTTCTCAGAAGTACTACATGTACAGTGTAGCATACTATGTAATCACATACAAATAAGGCCTATTTTGAAGCCCACGGTATTTTGACACAGATAAACAATAAAACAGACAATGGATCCTAGTAAAGAAACTTTTATTACCTTCCACTGAGAAGATCTCTTTTTATCTGTAGACCAAACAAATACCTGCAACCAAAAGATGCAGACATATATGTATATGTACATCTTAAGGTACAGTGTAAATTGAAGAACTGCTACCCAAGATGTACTCATTCATAAAAAAATCTGATTATTCCAAAACAAGTAGCAGTGTAGGCCCCAGTTGCTCAATGGATGAACTGCACATCATTCACCCTCTTGGGCTGCAAAGAAAACTTGACAAGGTTTTGAGCTTGCCCAAGTTCTACTTATGATTTACTAGCCCACAAAATAATCATTCTCACTAGCCCCTAAAACATTCATCAGTACTTACAGTACTTCCATAATTTGAATTTCCTCCATCAAAAATTTTCCAAGCAACTCCACTTGCCCAAAGGCAAGTGACGACAGAATCCACCAGCCCCAACTGCAAAATCCTCTACCTTAGGCTATATTGGACACAACTTCCATTGCACACCCCCTTCCTCTAGATACTGGAAATTTTTTCCTCAAAAATACAGTGTAGGGACTAATTTTCAAACCAACTTTAATTTCCCTTGGAGGTTCCAGAGGTTGAGATTCCACTGCAATGTGTTTAATCAAACGATACAAGTATGTATTTAACTTTACTCAATGTGACAAAGAAAAATAAACAAATCAATGAGGCAAAGGTATGTAAGTTTGGTATACAATGAAGCAAGATATCTGAGCTATTGAGCAAGCATGAGGTCAAGATGGCTGGATATTGGCCAAGACAAGACAGAGTGGAGGTCCATAAACATGCAAAAACGACTGAGGCCAATATCCAGCCGTCTTTACCGAACAAGCTTGGTCAATAAAGGATTTTATTTTATGGCTTCCAGAAATGTTTTTTGCTGGACACAGTGCGCAATCCACAGCAGCAAGACGGCACCATCTTGCCCAACCAGGTAGCCAATCACAGTGCAGGATTTGATTCATCTTGCCCACTCACGGAGCTAGCCATATAATAAAACATATATACAATACCTAGTATACTCTTCCTGGAGAAGTGCTGGATCAGGTGGATAAAACTTCACACAAAATCTAAATATTGTTGAACGCAGATCTAAAAATGAACATAATTTAAAGTTATAAATTTGTCAACGTTTTCGACAACATACTCTGTTATTTATTTTATAAAGAACTTAATGCCAATCGTAACATAATATCACCAAAATTAATTATGAAGAACTCAAAACTAATTGAAAGTTAAGGATCGATATCACTCTTTTGTAGCAGTGAAAGCAATCTGCATCTACATGTACCCTCACCTTGGACTTGTTTGTTTATGGGCTTTATATCATCAAGCCAAAACTGAAAAAAAAAAATTAAAAGCTAAATGTTTAATAAAAACACCTACAAACAGGATACTATATAACTAGTGACCAGGCAAAATCACCATCTAAAGCTACAGGTATGTGTTAGTGGTCCTGAGTACGCCAGCTACTGTACTCTTGAGATCTTTCAAGATACACATAAACATGTACAAACTGAAAAGTGAAAAAAGAATGATCCAAAGATAAAACCCCATCCTAATTTGTGCTTCTCTCGTAGTCAGCATTTTATACTTCTTGTAACTTTTACATGTAACATTTGATGTCAAGACCTTTGTTTTCTCAGCTGTACCCTGTGTATTGATCAATTTTGCTAAGCCCTTATGAAAATAATTTAGCATTAAGTTCTAAATAATGGTCTTCCTTGTTCTTTGAACTTTGGAATGAGGCTGTCAATAGTACTCCCCCCACCAGCCTCACTGCCACCCCCACCCCCCTCCTCCACAAAAAAAAAAAAAACATGACAAACAATTTCTGTACATGAAATTCTCTGGAAGCTCCCAGATGCCACAGGTGATTAACTTTTGCCTCTGGGCGACTTGAAAAACTTACTATTTCTCATATTATTAAGCTTACAGTAAGTGCTGAGCACCCAAGATTTCATGGCTATGAACCTTTGGGCTCCTTCTAATAGTTCTTAGACCACAGCCTTAAGTTATACTGTCTAGTTCAACAAACATTTCTTTGAAATATGATAATATATAGATACATACATACACATGTCATACACATGTCATACATCAACTACAGAACAACAATCTGCTGTGTTCAACCAGTAACACTGTGGTGGAATTTATTTTGCATTTAATAAATGTAACTACACACGTTTCTTTTGTACAGCCATTAAATTTCTACAAAATAATATTATTTTACTAATCATCAAACTTTAAGTTATAATTTTTAAAAATTCCAACAGCCAAACAAAACAAAAACAACTACATGCATGTGAATATTAGATCTGAACAACACAAAACTACTGCCAAATAACAGAACCCTCAAAATTAAAAATACATGTACAAATACATAATAATTATTATTGTCAATGTTGTTTTTCAAATGTCTGTGAAATCAGAATAATAATACTCGTGCCAGGATGTGTAGAATACAAGACTCACAGACGAAGTCAACAGGTCTACAAGTTATTAAAAGAAATAAAAGCATCTTGAAGAAAATTTAATATGATCAGTATTCAAAACATGGGCAGGAACGGCAGCCAACCTGGCAGCCAAGATATTGCTACAAATTAATAGAATGTAATTAAAAGAGAAAACATTTTTGTCATCAATTATGATGTCAAAACACATTCATGAATACATATATGTATGTAAATGTATGTACAAAAATGGCTTTCAGATGCAAAACATTGGTTTCAAAGCATAAAAACCTTTTTTTGTGTGTGTTTCTACTATATCACATATCAAAAATGCTCCTGACAGTGTGTTTGGCTTTGCAATTTACTTCTGCTCCATTCTGCAAAAAGACTGTGCACTTGACATGTACATAATTGGACAGCTCTTTCCAAACACTACCAAAGAGGCTACGGATTTGCAGTTCGCCTGAAAAGAACTCTACTCAGTAGGAATGAACAAAAAACTCATAAGATGCAGGACACTGCCGAAAAAATTGATATAAGGCTGAAAAGGCTCTTAAAAGTGTCAATTATTCGCCGGTAATCTAAACGTTTCGGGCTTAGCCCCTCTTCTGTAGGTGGAAACTCTACCCACCCTAAACACCGTTCAGGTTAGCCTGCTTTATACAATTAACTCTTACAATTAGGATGACAGGTTGGGCTCGTTGAAGTGATTTCCGCCCATTTTGGTCAACTTGTTTCCATAGTCTTCAAAGGCACAATAAATTATTCCTAGTCATGTAGCACCAAAGTGACAGCCTTCGAATTTGTTTTCAAAAGTCATTTGACAAGAAACCACCATTAAGTAAATTTCATTTCACTCTCCTTGAAGATTGCAATATCGCTGATTTGTTGCCAGTGGTTTGTATCCATAATTTGTTAGCACTAAGTATGGACAGATGTTTCCATCCATCAAATTCAAATTTGGGGGAGAAAAAATACATGTAATTTTGCCTTGATGTTTTGTAAAAGACAATTTATTCTGACAAGCATAGTGTTTACATTGCAACTTGTTTACTGACAGACAAGCATAATCAAACCAGCTGCCAGCACATCCAAGCAGAATTGTCTAATTTTTTTCCAAATATTCAACTGAAGACATAAATGAAGCCCAGATCGTTGTGGCTGCCCAGTCAAAAAACTGTTTGCCATGCTGCTACTGCTAATTCAACCGTTTCAGCCTCATTCTCAAAATCTTAATTCTCATTACCCAATGTCATACAGTTCATGCTCGTATTGGTTCTGAGAATCCGATGAACATTAGATCAAGACAAGATCTCTCTAACAAGTTGCTAGTTGCATTTAAACATGTACAAGCCTGCCTCATAATGTGCATGTAAAAAATAAAGATAATTATAGTAAATACATAGAGTAACTGGGATATACAATAGCAATCTACAAGGTAGCCCTACTATTCCACTGTTCTCAGATGAAACTGGCATTTTAAAAGTGACGGTTTTTGTGGAGTGATAAAAACTAGTCAGAGGAATTTCCTTCCTTCCCCCGCCCCTGCGAGAAACAAGAACAAAAATCAATGCCAAACTCAGCCAATATACAAAGTACAGGTACTGTACACACAGGACACAAGGTCTGAAACTCAAACCTGGGCACACTAGTGGAAGAATAGTGCTTGCATTGCTTCCCCCTCCCCCAAATTAAAGCTAATTTCTGTATTGAGAAATAAGTTGTAGATCTAATCACACGTTAGCCTTGACAAGTTCTTATCAGAGCTTGATGTTGCGACCGCTCAGATCGCCAATGCAACCAATTTTTTTTTTTTTACTGTTGACTAACTTTCCCTGCTTTTCACTGATTGAAATACTTTGCCAGTGACTAAATCTGCAAACTTAGGGGCCAGCTGGCCCCAAGGTTTTTTCCTGAAAGTCGAGCCCTACTTATACTCAGGGATGTAAAATGTAAATGTAAATGTAATGTAGAATGTAAATCTTATTTATAGTGGTCATGCACTTAGCTATACAAGCACTAAGCTTGGCTAGTTTACAGGCATGCCACTGAAAGAAAGGGAACAAATATTTCAAACCAGCATAGTTAAAAATCCCAACCTGGCAGGAGGCAGACCAGTTGGCTATTTATAAAGCATGACCGAGTCTTTGAACTCGGGACTACCGAGAAACAAATTCCGCCAGTGGCAGGGTGGAGGCCTTGAACCAGGACCTCTGGATTACAACACCAGTGCCCTAAACCACTCGGCCACGCTGCATCCGATGAAATCCTTTTCTTGTTTTGTTGGCAGTCTAGTAACTGCAATTTCTACACTCAATAAATCATGTTAAAAAAGCGACACATGCAAAACATTTGCACTTAAATGGTTGTTTCTTAACAAAATTACTATGATATCTGGCTACAAATACACAAGTAAACATGTACTGTAGTAGCAAATTTCTAACTAGATGTAGATGAACCTATAGATGCACATACTTACCAAGTTATCACTTTTGTCATAAAAATTTAACCCAAAGTATTCACGCTCTTCCAAGTTTAGTTGTTCGTATACGTTGTCATATAGTGCCTTTCCTCTGCTTTTGGGCTTCAAAGAAATAATAATAAAAAAAGAAGGTTAATATACATGCAACCTCAAAAGAAGAGCAGCCTCTGAGAAAGAGGAGCATGAGCCTGTCCACCCCATATACCCCCCCCCCCCTCCCGTGAGTAAAATTATATGTACATGTACTTATATTGTGCACAATATGAACCTGCACCAACAATGGCCTCTTACAGTCAAACCCTGCTAATACAATCAGACCACCTTCTGTTGGCTGACACCTCCTGAGGGCAGACAGCCATGGTCCCAGGTAAATGCATAAGCAAACATCTCTGCTAGGTTGACACATTTTCAAACCCCAACAGTGTCCATTTGTGGGAGGTCTGACTGTAAAGTACAGATCACAACTTTTTCTTTTTACAAATTTACAGATATACCCCTGTCCACCAGTCACCTTCCCCCCCCCCACCCCCCCACCCCCCCTCACAAAAAAATTCATTGAAGTGAACCAGCTGAGATTTTTGCCCATCTTCTTGCGCAGAATTGCCACAATCACTGCAAAAAGGGAAATTTTTCTAATTTGTGCGTTAGGCATAACCATTGCAAGGTGTTTAAAATGAAATAAAATAATAGTAAATACTTTATTTAAGTGTCAAAGTGTTTAGCACTGCTGTACTAATTGCGGACACTGGAATAAGCAAACAAATATTGTAAATTAAACAGAAATTTGTTAAAAATCCAAGCTGGCAGGAGGCTAACCAGTTCGCTATTTACAAGCGTGGAGGAGTTGAAACTGGGACCATTACAAATCCAGTACCCTAACCACCAGGCCATGCCACCTCCACCCCACTACATACATGTACAGTGTAGGTCACACCATTCATTTCTTGGACTGCAAATACTGTCATCACGTGACACAACAAAAACTACAGACTATGAATTTGCACTGAATGTTACAAAGTGAAGTGAACTTTGACACTGGCTTGAACATCAAGTTAAAGTCTTCAGCAATTAAGGGTGTGTTACTAAGAGAAGTATACCAAGTAAGATATTTACAAAGGTAAAGTCTGTATACAAGCTAAGTGGCAAATCAGGCCAGAGCTTATCCCAGTTTCTGTAGCATAAGGTGACTAGGATTATTTCTACTACCAGCATTAAGTTCGTCGGTACTCATTTCTACACCTGGGTGAAGAGCTTTAGGCACTGTGCAAGTAAAGTGTCTTGCCCAAGATGTCCCCGGCCAGGGTTCCACCTCGGACTGCTCGATCTGGAGACAAGCGCACTAACTATGAGGCCACTACACGCCACCGATGTTTGCGTGCACAGGTGATTATCGCCCTTGTCAGAAACACAGAGTAATTAAGCACAGATCCCAGAGTGCAATTTGTGTAGGTTATAGCAGAGTATTTCTTTAACCCTTAAAAATTTCGGCATATATTCAGCAGGGGGTATGTGTGGACAACACTTTGGCAATGAGCTATGCTACATGCTTAGTACCCCATCAAACTTCAGAAAATGAAAAATATGATTTACAATCATGGAATTTGTAACATTCTAGGCAGCAACCTGATGTCCTGTATACCTTGTATAAAATGTCTCGGGATTTAATGATTAGGAGGTATTTAGACGCCTTTAGAAGGACTTAGAAATTAATATTTTCCTACAGAAGAATCTAAATGCTGGATATTGTCACATAGGAGAGGAGGGAATTTGTGAATGTTCAAATCTAAAACTGATCCTTACATTCTGGCTGTGAAGAACACGCCAAAAGAAACTTTGACAAGTATTAATAATGTGGCATTTTATCACAACAAAACACTCGTGACATGACTTGCCGATCAAGCGTTTAAAATAAAATTGATGCGGCCCAAAAAATCAATCGTTCAATGGTTAACGAGAAAAATAAGATACATATAAATATAATCAACCATTGGCGTCATTATCACGGCAAAAAGAAAACAAGAAAACTACCGAATCATCTGACAATTTACCCGCAAATTACATCAACGCAAATTCTAAATTGCTCCTATCGTGAATGATACTTTAAGTGACAAAAGAATTGAGCTCGTAATATTAGATGTACATCAACATGGCAAAATACAAACTCCTAAAAGCAATTCACTTCTATTTATCCAAATGCAATTGAAATTCTGCCACCGTATCTCAGTTCAAATACTTGTCAATTCTCCATACAGCATATTTCTCTAGCCATTGCTTTCGGAAGTGATTTACTAAAAATTGTTCGAATAGCGAGCACGAAACCGCTAGATAATCTGTTAAGAATTGTATTTCAAACAATGTTTACGTCGCTTTCGTAGAGGTGGTCGGACGGAGAAAGCCAACACTGCGAGTAAAAAATTCAGATTTGAAATTTTGCAAAGTAAATGTTGAAGAATTCGAATAACGATCAGATAAAGCGACAAACCACGGTCGGCAAAGTTTATTTTGAATAGGTGAAGAATGCTGATGTCACTGGCGATATTTCAGTTTTCGACACAATTAAGTCTTTTAGGAAAATATCAACGCTACCCGATGGTGTTTTGTTTACAGAAGAAAATGCTGGATTTTACATTGTAACAATTGCCTGAGGATTCCCTAACCAAACTAAGACAAAATGTGCGAGGGTAGATCGACAAAACATTACAAAAATTACATATATTTCCAAAGAAAAATCTAAAAGTCAGCATTCTTCTTCAGGTCACAACAAAAATTCTAAAACCACCAGCGCTGAAAAAGACTGCAAGTTATAAAGGAAGGGCACGTGGAAAACCGAAATATTTAATAGTTTCACAAAAATATTTCGAGAACGCTATATCAAAATAACTCGAACGCTTCATTGATAATACCAATTGGCATATTTTTCAACTTCAACAGAAATAGGAAAAAATCCCCACAGCCAAATAAACGCGTCAACAAGTTAGTAAAACCAAGAACACGCCATTTTCCTTTAGGCAGAAAACCAGGGATGGCAAGAAACTCGCTTTACTCAAAGGCAGCTGCCGTATTTTTTTATTGCACGGCGTGAAGGAAAAAGAAAATTACAGAACAAGCATATAGATGGCCAATAGTAAACACAAAGCGGCAATACTGGGTAATTATTTTTCTGGCCCTAGAAAAACTATCATCGCGTTAGAAACAAATGCCCTTACCTCTAACTCGAATTTTACCACAGAATCATCGAGCATGCAAACTTTGACAGTGACTTTGCGACGATTTGCCCTTCCACGGCTCGAACTGTCTTGTTCGCCCATGTCGTAACGGCGAGACATCTTTCGTGAGCTGTATCCTCAAAAGGCACGCGAAAATTTGACAGAGAAAGCTTCCCCTCAGACAAGACCTTGATAACTGAAGAGCAGACGAACTAAAGGGAAATTCAAAACTAAAACACTACAACGAAATGTGTCCAAAATATCCACTCGGCGCGAACACCAACATGGCTTCAAAGGATCCAGTCTAATTCCGGCTGTGATTGGTCGAAATCTCAGGCAATTATACTCCCACCAAATATGGCACTTTTGCGCCCGGAAGTGAGTTTATGCGTGCTGATCAATGTAAATAATTGTCAGTGCAATAATAGCTTAATTTCTCAAGTGTCTGGAAAAATTTATGAGATACAGATATTTCATATTTAAGGCCCCCATATGCAAATAGCGGAAACATACGCAAAGTCTTCGAATTAGTCACAGATTATTTTGACTGAGGGTGGGAAGATTCATTTCCGGTTCATGTGGTAAACACGTTTTCCTCCACCTGACGGCGACGTCACTCATTTTTTCATGTTCATGGACGTGGGAGGCGGTAAAAACGAAATAATAGTATTTCTCTTTCCTTCTTTTTCCTTTGGAAGGAAAAAATTCTTAAGTTGTCTAAATTATAATCTAGTGAAGTTAAGAATGTTAACGCTTTCAAACCAAAAGGAGGTACAACTATTCTCCTAGCTATATCAAACTATTTCACAATTATGGCTTCTTCTTATCAGTTCTTCAACTGAAGATGTCTCTTCCGGTCTTTCACTTCGGATCATGACGGGTGGGGCGTGATGTGCGGGATTAATCAAATGCCGCATCAAAACCGTTAGCCTCCTACGCAAACACTTTTTGGGCTGGTCACAGGAAAACTGCGTTACGAGCCCTTAAGAGGCTACAAAACCGTTAGACCTTGATAAAGACAATGCTCACTTTTCAGATGCTTGTAGACGCTTATATTTTCGTCAATTTTGTAATAGTCGCCGATGTATTGGGGTCATCAGGCTGAGCAAAGGAGGATGGCGTGACGAAAAAAGTTGAAGGAACTGTTCCGTCACGGTATATATACACCAGATCATTTGTGACGTACATAGAAAAAGTATTCCGAACGAAAGTAAATTCGGTAGTAGGGCCATAAAATACAAACACCGTGAACAGATTATAAATGCATCCAGTGCAGGCGCTGTATTGGAATGAAACGCTCGAAGAACCCCTGAAACCAGGTCAATGTCAGCAAATCCAAGATGGCGGCCTAATACGAAAATCTGCCCTCACGCGCCTGAAGCACTGCAGGTTACAGTAAAAATAAAACAAGAAGGAACAAGGACTGTTTCATTTTTTGGTAATGCTATCATTTGTTTGTCATGCTATCATCTGCATGACTTATTCGACAAGGCAAAACATATTTTTATCACAGTTTTCGACGCCATCTTGACAGGTACGCCCGCAAAGCGGTCAGAAATTACAGTGTTTGTATGGGAACCCGATCGCAAATAACTTTTTCCAAAATTGAAAATTACACAATTTGAGAATCGCAACGTTCAAATACTAGGTAGAACTGTAGAAGATTGTATACACGGACTTTGAATGATGTAGCTTGGCTAGATGACGCTCAGCTTATTTGTCTAATTTTCCTGATACTTTTGTCTGTAAATATGGCTGGGTAGAAGCCGTTCGCGGGAAAAAAAAAAAAAACATTACCTGCTTATAATAGGTTATGCATACACACTTTTGTAATGTCAAATTCGTATAGTCAGGCAGACTTCAGACAAAATTCAAATTTGTTTGCAGCCCCCCCCAGACGGTCCGAGGTCACTCGCTCTCAAGCGATCTCGGACCGTCTAAGAATTCTCACCCTCTAAGAAATAGAAACTTGTTTTCTTTGGAAGTGGGTTTTATTTGTGAACATGATGTGAACACTACAATGTAAGAACAAAATTAATTGGAGGTCGCGAGTTTTCTAGAGCTTTCTAGTGATAATGATCTTTTTAAATTGTACAAAATAAATTTCTAAGCTGCCCCCCGCGATTTTTTCTCGCCTGTAGGGCGGCTGTGACATAAACTGTTTTCAACTAAATGGTTCGCCGGTATCAGTTGTTCGGCTTATCACATAGAAGCTATTGGTGTCCAGAATGAAATGAATGTCTAAAATTTGACATGCCACTTGTTTCCTTAAATAACCTATCATCTTAAAATATTTGTCTTCGTCTAATTCTGAAGACCGTGTAGTAATGCTAATGTCACCAGCGAATATAATGGACGTAATCAACCATTGCGGGCAGATTCACATCCAGGACAAAGGTTAACTATGACGATTCGTCAATGTTATGAGTTGTCACAGGTCAATTCAACCGGAATTAATGTTTTTTTTTTTTTTCAGCTGTGCTGGAATCAGCCAGCCCTTTTTTTTTGTTTTTTTGCATTTCTTTGCATTCCAAAGAGACTGTTTTGCAAACACCGAAAAGACAGGAGTATTTGGTGACGAACTTCGAGGTGTTTGAAATGGGGTCAAACATGGTCTTGAGTGTTTCATATGTCGTCTGAATAGAAACTAAAGCTAAAGAGAAAAAGGAGAAATAAAATCGTAAAAATCTTGCCACGCTTATTAAGATCAGATATCCAAGCAACTTCACGGTCATGACTTCCTTCGTTGAAATTTGATGAATTATTAATGAGTTGAAGAAATTACGATCCACCGTATACGGAAAACATAGCGCTGTACATCTTAAATTAATATACTCATTTATTAAAAATATCATAAATGCTAAGTTTGAAGTTAGAACTTTTCTGTCCGTTTTTATAAGTCTGTGACATCCGTCTCCTTCCCTGAAAAAAATTATTTTTTTCTTTTATGGGAGGGGTGGATGTACACAAGCTACGTTTTTATGAGCGTTGTTCGGGCATTCGTGCGCTTAGAATTATGGGTAAATCTACTTGTCGCCATCTTTTTCGGATTGCAATTATGGTAACGAGTTATACATATTCAGATAGAAATTAGTTCCCAGTTAGTATCAAACACTTCTGATTATCTCTTTTCCAAAGACCTGATGAGAATTTTATGTGTAGGGGCACATACACAGGGGGATTTTGAATGTGTAAATAACTATTACAGACACACGTTTACTATCGTCCCATAGAAACTAAAACTGAATATTTTATTTATGCCCCCTGCTCCGTCACTATGGATTGTATTCCACAACGTGCATTGCTAAGGCTAAGCTCGGTTTGCTGGGAAGAGAACTAAACTGACACAAATCTTTGCCATAATCTGGCCACTCGGTTAAGTGGCCGTTTATTGTAAGATCATCTCAAATTACAACAGAACTGGAAATGAGTACCTTTTCCCAGCAAAGGTGAGGGCAAACACGCCCTACGTGACACTACGTCTCTTATAATGTACCACCAATCATGCTCCAAAAATGGGAGGGATGAAGGGGGTGGGGAAAAAGCTTGCCCTGCACCGAAGCGTCTAGGAAAGAGGCCTGCAACCCGATGCTCAAATGCTTAAATCTAAATCTATTCCAGTCCCGGTTGTGACACCATCCGGGAAACTAATCACGGGGCAGGACGCATAAAATTATTTATCCCCTTTGGTAATAAATCTCATTTGATTGTCCGAACAACAACGATAGCTTTAGTCAACCCCCTTATGTCTTCACTTTTATTTACACTTTAATCAAATTTTCTGAGCTATCTGAAGGGTTTTCGAGCACGAGAACGACAAATTGTAAAGATGAAAAATAAATACCTAAACAGCAACTGAAAAGAAAGATAATAGGAGCACTTAAAAATAAATAAACAATGAATAAAAAATATATAATTACAATAATTTAACTGACTCCTAACTATGAATAATTACGACAATTTAAAAGAACCTAACTAGATGTTTTAATATTGGGATTTTCTAAAAAATGGTTACCAAAGGAGTCAATCCATGGCCTGGCCTTGCTACTAATTGTGCTAAAACTGGAAATTAGAATTCGAAGTATCGTTGTCGGAAGCGGCTTCCCTATTCATTTTGCATTTTTGATTCTACGCCATTTTCACTAACCTTTAGAAAAACATTTTAAATTCCCTGCCTTGACATAGATACTTATGACTCCTAAGACAAAGTAATAAGGAAAAAGGGAAACGCCCGTGTTAGCGCTGACGCGGATCCAGGTGTGGTTCGGGTGGGAAGTTTGTTTTCCTGGTTTTTTTTTTTTTTTTTTTTTTTTTTGGCTTTGTTTTGTTTTGTTTTGTTTTGTTTTGTTTTTTTGTTTTTTATTTTATTTTATTTTTTTTGTTTTCTTTTTTCTTATTTTCTAGCCTTTATCATTAAAACAGGTCTCATGATAAGAACAACGCATTTTTCTCAAATATATAATCATTGCCCAAGAACGTGCTCTTTCATTCGGAGACATTAGCAGTAATTCTGCGATACATGTGCTGGATCGATAGCTCTAGTATTGGTCAGCTAACCCGCTTATGCGAAGAGGCACCGCCGTGAGTCTTGGGGGCTTCACTGGCTTTAATCCCGCGATGAGGAGTGGTGAACGGTGCTTCACAAAACCTTGGGGCTCGCTCATCTAACGTTCGTCTATACAATACTCGATTCTCTGCTACAAGGAATCAATATGTTAACGCAGCGAGATTGAACGAAAACTGAAAGTCTTTTTATAGTTCTGGCATAGGATTATGGAACTGCTTACAGTCTGATTAGGGTAAACTTATGGAAAGGCTGTTTGAAAGACAAATTAATAAATTGCGATCCTCAGTGCTTGGGATTGAGGATGAGTATGTTTACTCTACTATGTTTAATCTTGTTATTAATTTTATCTTATGACTGTGTTATTATAACTTCCCCTTTTCACAATTCTTTTTCATCATTTGTCCCGCTTATCACTAGTTCGACTCATTGTACTTGCTTACGTGTTAATTATTTTAATTTTATTCTTTTTTGTGACTCAATGTATTAGTTATTACATACAGTCAGCACAAAAAAAGAAAAAAGAAAAAAAAAACGGGGGCAGCTTAAGTAAGAACTATAACTAGTTTATTACAATGCCCGCCTCGATTAGCCTACGCGATTAACCTCAGCACCTGACCAAAAGACACGTGGGCTCTGGAAACGAGATTGCCATGTTTTAAACCAAGGCACGCATGTCCCATGAAACCGGAACTCCTAAAATCTTGGAGTCTGGAAATTGATTATTCCAGAGCTCGGTGTCTTGGTGCTGACCAAAAGACGTGGGCTCTGGGAACGAGATTGATGATGAAAATCCTGAATTAGCCTGCCACGCAGACGCTCTTAGGGCTTGTCACGCGTTCCCTCCCAACGTTTAGAACATAAAATCGCAAATTTAAGTTAACCATGCAGTTTTAGTTGACGTAACAGGAATCCAAACAAGCATACTCAATAACAAGAGGGTACATCTAGAAACTGACGAGTCAACAGGCATTTTTGCGTACAAAACATTGTTCCTTACTCAAGTAAAAGTATGTAAGAGAAAAACTGTTCGGCACGAGGGAATGGAATGCCATCTCACCTATTTTAACATGTGCTTTAACCTTAGGGAGATTAGAAAATATCAGCGCTCCGAACAGTCAATGTTTTTGGTAGTCAGTGTAACTTTGTTAACGTGTGGGAATGAAATACAATACGGATGTCATACATATTGCAAAAGACTGACAATTCCAAAAAGGATATTCTGCTAAACAGCAGGTGGCTATGGTAATGACGAATCAACACGAATAAGTTTAATATCTGACTCAAATACAATCTCTTTATGCCATGTGTTATCTTTGTTACAATTGAATCTATAAAACCGATTTGCTCATTCAAATAGAAATATTATAAGCAAAGACTGTTAAACAGATCGGTAGAAGGAAATGAATCACTTCTCACCTGCTTCTACGATGTAACCTTAGAGATGATGATAAAATAAACGCGCCCGATAGTGAACTAATAGTCTTGTGGTCAATGTAACTATATTAGCGGGTAGGTATGCTTTTAATGTGCATATCACACATATCACAAAAGACTGTCACCACACGGAAGCGTATGAATTATAAGAGCTTCTCGTGAAGTGTCTTGCCTTGGTACTTAACTGCAGATCTAGAAAGTAATTGATATTGCGTTCTTCTCCATTTTGACGCATCAAAAATTCCAAGGAAAGGTGCGAAGCTTGTTTTCCTGCTTTATTTTTTTCTTATTTTCTAGCCTTTATCATCTTGAAACAGGTCTCATGATAAGAACAACGCATTTTTCTCAAATATATAATCATTCCCCAAAAACTTGCTCTTTCATTCGGAGACATTAGCATTAATTCTGCGATACATGTACTGGATAGCTCTAGAACTGGTCGGCTACCCGCTTATTTGGAAGAGGTACCGTGAATCTTGGGGGTTTCAGTGGCTTTAATGCCCCGTGAGTGGTGGCAAATTGTCCTTCAAAAACCGTGGGTCTCGCTCATCTAACATTCGTCTATGTAATACTCGATTCTCTGCTGCAAGGAATCAATATGTTAACGCAGCGAGATTGAACGTAAATTGAAAGTCTTTTTCTAGTTCTAGCATAGGATTATGAAATTACTTGCAATCTGATTACGGTAAACTTACGAAAAGGCTGTTTGAAAGACAAATTCATAAATTGTTCCTCACAGTGCTTGGGATTGAGGATGACTTATGTTTACGCCCATTCCCTAGTCTTGATATTTATTGTATCTTATGACTTTATTTATTATAACTTCCCCTTTTCACAATTCTTTTTTGATCATTTGTCCTGCTTATCACTAGTTCGACTCATTCTACTTGCTTACGTGTCCATTAATTTAATTTTATTCTTTTTTGTGACTCAATGTATTATTTATTACATACAGTCAGCACAAAAAAAAAAAAAAATGGGGGTAGCTTTAGTGAGAACTATTACTAGTTTATTACGATGCCCGCCTCGATTAGCCTACGCTATACGCGAATATAGTGCAAGTTGTAATTTTGTAATTTTAAAGTTTAATCTAATTTGTAATTTGTACATCCTCAAAGTTCATTAAACATCGAAGACTTTAAAGTCTTGCTCTCGCAATTTGAAAAGCCAAATAAAATGTCTCAGGCTCGCAAACGGAAACGCTAGTCTCACCTTCCTATTTACCATCCCGGCTAAAAGATTAGAAATGGAACAGAACGGTTTTCAAACCTTTTTCGGCACTTCTTCTTTTTTTCAATATCGTGAAAATTGTGATACGTTTTTAAAGATGGATTGTTCCTCACATATAGCCTGCGTAGCAGGCGGTTTAGTTGGGGTAGAGCCCTGGGGTAGAGCGCGAGAAGCAAGCGCCGAGAGCGGCAAGGCTTCGCACATAGGACGCGTTTTAGCTATGCCAAAGAAGCAAACTCGTTTTCCCATAGTATGTTAAGTAATTTTTCTGATGGGAATCCTGAATTAGCCTCCCACGCAAACGCTCTTAGGGCTCGTCACGCGTTCCTTCCCCAAGTTTAGAACATAAAATCGCAAATTTATGGCTCTGTCAATTCTAATCTTGCTCCTCGAGTATTTGACGGGCGTTTGACTTTTGTTTTTCAGAAGGTAGAAGGTGGCAAAAAGAATTTACAGCCTAGGGCTAATCCTTAAGATTTTTAAGACAGCAGGCTTTCGTTTTTAAAAGGTACCGATTTATAGTTGATTGTATGTGACCAAATTGTCAAATGCCCCACCCCGAGGAGCCCATGGTGGGGACCTAGAACATTTGAAATGCACCGGGGGGATGGGCGGGCATGGAATTGACAGAGCCGTTACTAAGTGATCAAACAGGTGATGAAGTCTGACCTGACAGCATGGCAAGGACGGAAAAGTCGAATCAGGTTTCAGTGACATTTGGTCATTCTTACACTGTTACAGTGCGAGTACTTTCACTTCGCATTGAACGACTTCTCTTTGGCAGCTGACTGTATTGGGATCTGAGTGACTGTCCTTTCTGGTAAGTAAAACGTATGACTGGCCTACGCGGAAACACTAAAACAGTGCAACGCGGAAATATTAGCTACGCGGAAATACTAAAACAGTACAACGCCGATTTCCTTTGACAGAAGATTTTGTTGCTTGAGTTGTGTTCGCGTGATCTTTAAGCTGAAATGCCCGTGAAGCAATTCGCACTTACTTCTTTTAATCTCAACCGGCCAATTTGTTGACGTGCCTGTAAAATCTACAGTAATGATCAGTATTGTCGAGATTATAGTGACATTCAGGAAACATACGTTTGTTACCGAGGAAAAATTGCGTGACGAATTCTTGAGTGTTCAGCAGTGACGTGGTTCAAAATTGAGGGCATTTCACTTTCATATCTTTCACAACCGTACTTAAAATATATGGAAATAAGAGTTTAAATTCATGAAGAATAGAAGAAACTAATAAGACATAGTCTATTAAAAATACTTATGTTTGAGTTTATTTTCATTTTGAAACCCAGACGTAACTAGTCAGTGATCAATGACATCATATGAGTAATCGTTGGGTACTGAACAGAATGAGTAATCAACTGATTAGTCACTTCTTATTGGCAATGATCAATAAGTAATCGATTACAAAATTTTGTAGCCTATCGATTACTCATCGACGACATCGATTACTCATCGATTACTTATCGATGCTATTGATTAGTCATCGATAACCCATTGATTACACAAATGGACGTCGTTATCCCGGCGTTATACCTTGAGGAAGCTGCTTCTATTTCTTTAATTGTGATTTGGCAGAGTTTCTGTAGCCACGATATTATATCATTGACTAATCAGGGTCATCAGTGGCTAATCAATCCAAGCACGATGACGGAAAACTTTGTGGATTATCGATTATATATCGATTTCTCGTCGATCATTGGCAATAGTCAATGACTAATAAACCAGTTACCTAACAATTACCTATTGATTATTCATTGATTTCAGTGAAGTCATTATTGATGTCATCGTTAAGTTGCGTCTGATAAAACGTAGATCCGTAGTGGGAAATGAACAGTTTAATGTGCTATCAGTGTCCTTAATTGAAGGGGGGAAGGCCTCAATTTTAGAATGAAAACTACCAACGCCGTGTTGATTACTTCATTATCGGCTGCTAGTTGGTAAGGGGCGAAACTTAGACTCGAATTTCAAAGTGATTGAAACCGAAAAGACCAATGAATTTGAGGCCTTTGCATAACGTCTTTCGTTAACAATGGATGAAAAACCGAGCTCGCGTTCCGAAGGATTTCTGTCGATCGACGCACCATCAAGCGCAGCCAATCATATTGCGAGTTTTCTAATAGTCACCTGAGTTATGCTTAAAATAGCAAGATTGCGAATGTCTTCCTGTGTCTCGAGTTTCGAAAGTTTTGTATCAGTTACAGCCAAGTCCTATCGCCAAAATCGCTCGATCGATGGAAGTTACTTATTTTAAGCTGGCGATCGCTGGGCAAAATATCTGTGTTCTTTGGAAGCATACCAGCGGCTGTCAACGATTACAGGGTTATATAGAATCATGCTCTATTCCGAGCGATGAGAAACGCGTACGCACATTGCGTTAGGTTTACGTATATTAATTGAGGTTTACTTGGGTTCTTGTAGCATTTTAAAACCAGATTCCAAACCTGGCACAATGTTGATGGGAAAAGTTTGGTCTTTCATTGGTTTGGCAGTCTTAGTGGCTATCGTAGCACCCTCGAGTTACGCTTCAAGATCAGGTAAGTGCTTCTTGTTGAAATACGAATGTTAATACTCTCTCTGTTTAAGAAACCTGGCAACGTAGGAATAGTCTGTTGTGCGATGGATAAACATTTCATCTTGGGTGCGAGCACCAGTAAACCCCAAGCACAGGGACAAATTTTCATTGTCAATTCTTTTTTGTAGAGAATTGTTTTCATCCTGCATTAGTTTTCTTGGGCCATGACGCCAATGGTTTTTGATCTCTTTGCTTTGTTTTGTTCCTTTTTGCTTCTTTTTTTTTTTTTTTTTTTTTAAAGTATTGGGTCCAGAGCGTCGGCTGATTATGACATCGAAGCCAGAAAATAGCTCTAAACGAAAGGCATGGAAACTAGTCAGTTCTTCCTATGTTTTCAAAAGCATATTCCAAATTGGGAGACATTACAAAACTACTTAAAACTTAAACGACTGGAAATGACAACTTAGGAACATCTTAAGCACGCTTCAGACTCAAATGGCAAACACAAACAAGCAACAACCATGCAAAACAAAAAACCTACAAACGTTCACCCGAATTCTTACAAAAAAAGAGCTTGTCTTTTTGTGTGAGTTTGAAAATAAAGAGATCTTTTCCTTTACTAAAATCGCGTGGAAACTTATTTTGTCATTGACATTCGTCTAATTTTTTTTCTGATCTGCTCCTAACACTCAGAAACCAACAGACAGAATGGCTTCCGCTGGGGATCCAAGACGCTGTTGCCACATCAGCCGCCGCCATTTTTCGCAGGGAACAGACGCCCTGAGGGCCTCCCCGGCATCAGTCGAGGCAAAGAAATACAGCAGACACTTCCTACGGACACAAATGGTACTGATCCTTACTTTGTGTCACTGTTTGATCCGGAGAGGAATATCCCATTCTATTCAGCATACAAGGTGACTCCGCGACAGGCCCAGCTGATCGGAACATACTCCAGAAAAGATGTGAAAAAAAGGTGGAGAAATCCTCCAGGTGAGCTACGCTGATCGAGCTGCAGATTTGATAATAACGTGTAGATTAAAAGATGAACCAGCATTTTTTTAAGGACGTCCGTGCGAAAATGCTCAACTCGATAGATTTTCTTCAAACGTCTACTGCGGACAGATAATAAAATTACTTGCATGTTTCAAAAATGGAAAACTTGGGGGTCACGGACTTCGTTTCAGAGATAAAGCGTGTGGAAATCTAGTCTGATTTTGAAAAACTGGCGCGCGTAAATTAGCATGGTCTCCAGAGTTTGTAGCTTAAAATATCAAAGATGAATCAACGGAGATAAATCAGTATCCTAATAATATTTTGTATCAGTGAATCCGCTGAGTTAATAATTCCAAATGTTGCCAACGTTTTCACAAAACGTAACCCTTCAAGAGGCATTTGAAACCGCCGCACAGATAAACGAAGAGCTAAAATTAAAAGAACGGAACTCGATTTTGAAAAGAAATTCAAACTTCTGATCGATAGATTGTTTTTCTTTTTTCCGGTAAACGTAGAAAATCAATAGAGAAAATGATCCATCAAAAGAAAAAGTGGTCACCGAACCTCCAAGTTAGTTAAATCCAGGCAAAGCTATAGCAAGGGCCATCTGCCTTGTCATTGTTTATTTTATTGCTTAGTGCGCGCTCGATGCGTGACGTGGAGAGACGATTCTGAAACAAAAACACAAGCACAAGAAGCTTAACGGTGGTGAGAACGTTCACGACATAAACATAAGCACGCAGACAAGCGCAAAATGGATAATTGCCTTATTTTCGGTTCCATACCTCCTCGAAACAGTAAAACAAGATGGTGGACTAACGGTTCTGCTATGCTCACAGTAGCGCCTTCTCACTTGACACTAGCATAACCACAAGAAGAACAAAAACATTTGTTCTGTTTGTGCTTGTGCTTATGCTAGTGTTGTGCGCGTCCTCACTACGGTGAGTTTGTGCTTATACTGGTACTTATGCTGGTGCCGTAGCGAAAACCAGGCTTTATGTGGCGATACAAGGTGGAATGAGCGCATCAAGCGAAGTAGTATGGAAAAATGAATTATGCAAGCACCACTTCTGACGATTTCAGAAGGGCTTCAGCTAGTAAGCACCCGGTGACCAGTGTTTCAAAATACGTTGCATAATTACACTATATATAATCAATCATTTTTCATTCGAAAAATGTCCCAAAAAGACACTTGGAATTCTGGAGACTTACCGTATTGACAGTGTTCACACAATAGCGGTTTTCGATTTTCACAGCGATGACTGCTGAGCAAACGATTTACTTCGGCGAAGAAACGAACACATGATTCCGAAAATAATGATTTAGATCCAGTTGTAGTTTGAATTCTTCGGATTCACAAATCATGAAGTATTTCAGTAAATAAACGCGAAATTTCGTTATTGGGTTATAGAATCCGGAGTTTAATTTTCGTAAAGAAACGCAACCTAAATCCGCCATCTTGGAGCGCTTTCTGGGATTGAATTATTTTCGTGGGAACATGGCCATGCAGAAAATAACGAAAATCCATAAATGATAAATAGCATGCAAAAAAGAGCTCATTCTGCAATGCTGCACAAGAAAATTGAAAGGGAACATTATGAGCAAATAGAAAAATTCTATCGAAAAGTGACAAATGTCAAATTACTTGAAGAAACAGCTGACATATGAATTTACGCAGGAGATGAACAAACAGCTGAGCTGCTTAAAGTTTTAGCATCATGGAGTAAATCCTCTCTTTAAAATTGCAAAATAGCTATTCCCTTTCGACGTCGTTAACCTTAAGCTTATGTATGTCAACAGGTGTCCCTGGCTTGGATGCTGCATACAGAAAAGCCATTAAACAAGAGCCTCTGAGCAGAGGGCACATGGATCCTCTAGCAATAAATTCTTTTGATAAACGTTTTATGAAAGCTACATACACTCTTACCAATGTCGTACCACAGTATGTAGCATCTAACAGCGGACCCTGGCAGATATTTGAGGCGAAAATACGAAGCTACGCACAGAACGTGTGTGGAAACCGCACTCGTCAAGGAACGCTCTATCTGCTGACAGGAACTTCAGAATTTAGCCTCAAAAGTGATCTCGGCAGGAAATCGGTGCAGGATTCCAGCAAAGAGCTATCTTATGCGACGATGTTGCTGGACGAACTGACACTTGTTGTTCCTCGGGCGGTATGGACAGCGGGCTGCTGTGTGTGGAAAGAAACCAGCCAGGAATTTGGAAAGGTGAGAAGGGCGGAATCTTTTGCGGTTATGAGTAACAATGTCAGGGATAAAAAGTTCCTTAACCAGACGCAAATGAGTGTAGTCAAGTTAGAGCGGCACCTCACAGCACCAGGCTCATCATCAGTGAACTTGTTTCCAGGAGATCGCAACTGCCGACTTCCTCAGAATAACGTGGAACTGCCATAATAATATGTCAAGGATCTCTGAACTTACTTAGTCGTGTAAAATGCTAGTTATACAATGCTCTCTCGTGGTAAACATAGAGGATATTACACGGTGGCGAGAAGATATGAATTTTATGCAGTTCGAGTAGCAAGAAAAATACATGCATCTCACGAGTGAGCGCAGCCAACGAGTGAGTTATTGTTCTTGTCACAAGAACATGAAATTCATATCTTCGAACTAACGTGTAATGTTCTTTTTACTATATAGACATACCGATGACGGCGTTTTTGACGATTTGTCGAAGATTTCCGAAAACTCTCCAAAATTTGTCCGAAGGTCACACGAACGTTGCCGAACATTTTTAGAAAATTTCCTAAGATAACCGAAGATTACCGAAGATTACCGGAGATTGCCGAAGCCTTTCGAGGAAGACCCGAAGATGTTTTGATCATACACCAACGAATTTAAGTGCATTTTAAGAGACAAACTTGATATCAGTGAAATCATCGATATCTTCACTAGTGAGGATATGGAAAATACGCCATCCGAGTTCAGGATGTGTTTTCGTATGAATTACAAGTGGCGTATTTTCCAGTAAAACAGTCGTCTCTATACAATAACATGGAATATCCCACTTGTCACTTTTATTTTCTTGGTATACACACTAGCCTGCGAACGCAGACGTATTTCCGGCTGTCGCTTGTCTCCGCCGAAAATAACGTCTGCAAACCCGAACCAGGAAACGATTTTTGTAACGTAATGGCTTTTGTTTCTCCTTGGCCAATTAGATTTCATGATAGAAGAAAACTCGAGTGCTCCTCGCAGCAAATACCTCGCGCAGTAGTCCTGGGGTTACTTGAGCTAAACTGTGATTGGCTTAAAATTCTTACTTCACAGAAATCGTTTCCTGGCTCGGGTTCGCAGACGTTTTTTTCGGCGGAAACAAGCGACAGCCGGAAATACGTCTGCGTTCGCAGGCTATATACATACTCGTCTCGCGATAAAAAATTCTGTGACCACCACAATCAATGCGACGTACGCGCGGAGCATGATGGGAAGGTTGGATGTAACACCGTCGAATATACAACGACTTTCCTCTATTCTGATCGGCTGTATTTTCTATGGCATGGTATAAATAGAGAGATAGACCATTGACCTTTTTTCAGATTCGAGGTAGCTCATTATTTTTTGAAAGGCGTGTTTGCGCAAATTTGCTGTATCCTCTTTGTGTTTTTCCAATTTAGCTGTTTTACCGGATTTCGTTGCCATGTGTTTTTCAGTGGTTAATTTTCCTCTAATTTAAGGCTATCGATGATTTTACAAAAGAAACAGCCAGAGGGAAGCTTTTTTAGAAGAGAATTTTAAGATGAGCAACATGACAGCTATCCACCGCTGAAAACATCTTCAACCAACCTATTTCCCAGAGTCTCGCGTCCCCTGAAGCTCCAGGGGGCAAGAAGAAGAGAGATTCTGAGAACGAAGTTGATCTTCTACGAGCTAAATCATATTTTAGGCCACGTGATGGCTAGCTCCTCTGTTCAGGTGAATATGGAACACAGTTACGGCTGTGCAGTCAGGGATTCAGACGGTGCAACTTTTCTGCTTGGGAAGAGATTACGAGAACTCTAACTCAAAACATTTGGTGTAAATCAAACCTCCAATTTACTTATAACTGACGTGTGCGACCTGAAAATTGTTATAGGATTCTAAAACATCTTATAAAATCCCGCTATCGTGGTCTCAAGCAACGTTGAAAGTTGTATGCGCCATGTTTACGATACGAGTGCTATCAAAGTCGTGTGATTCGTAACGTTTTGATCCGGTGGGCGCGTTTAAAACACGAAATGGCACAACGGTTAACTTAAACAGCGCTCCGTTTAGCCTTAATATCACTGAATCGACGGTGACTAGCTCTTAGTAATATTAAGGGTTAGCCCTTGCAGACACCAGTATCCCATTTTGACTTTTACTCGTAGTGCCATTTCGTCATTTCGCCATTTCGTGTTTTAAACGCGCCCGTTTTATCATCCCTGATACACAGCTAAGAAATGTCCCTAAATCGTCCTGAGAAATTAAATGTTCATTTAACACTTTCAAGCTGATCAAGTTTTATTTCGTTCCAACTCATCACTGTTGTCAGTCAAGTAACAGATACGTCTTTAACTGAACCAAATGTTTATTCAGTTTTAATCTGATTGTAAGTTTTCCTTGAGATGTAACCTAACTGTTCAATTATTATATCATTCTGTATTATGACTTTGCTGTGACTGATAATGTCTCTACGAAATATTCGTAATTATCGGCATTTTTGACAGCACGTCGCGGAGCTTTCTTTGCAAGCTTTTTACAGCCTGATTGACCATACACTATATCATTTGTATGGCATATAGCATGGCTTAACTCGTGTGTAAGGATTCCCATTTTACTGGCAAACTTGGCAAGCTTCGGAGCCTTTTGGTACTTTTTGCATAAGAATACTTTTCGCGTACCAGGAAAGGTGTACGCAAACATGTCAGGCTCACAGTATTTTCCACCATAAACATATGTAACCGTGTCTTTTTGTAATATTTACACCATTTTCTCGAAAACTTTGATGGCGCTGCTTACATGAGATTCTCCAAACCAGAGTTTAGCCAGGTCTTCGTTATTTTCAAGCTCAAGAACGGCGGATTTTGCATAACGGTAGGTGGCCAAATGAACCTCTTTGGTGATTCTTCTTTGAGCTGCAGGACAACGCTTCACCACTGCATTAAGAGGTGCTTGGTCAATACCCTCTTTGACAATGTTATTGTTGTTTTGTCCTCGCATAAACCTAGAAAAGCTTTTTTCATAAAATCGTTTCCGATTTTCTAAGTTACGTGCCCTTTGCCCCGAAGTTATCTTAGTGTGGGCGTTATCCATTACGTAAAAAACCTCAACAGGGGAAGATAAATAAGCTATATTTGTCTGGATACTCGGCTGGCCAACTACATTCATACCAACAACACTACCTAAAGCATATTCTAAAAAAGTGTCCACTGCTATAGAGTAATTTCCAGATTTGGTCATGTCATATCCTTCGGAAACATCAAACGTGGAGGAGACGGTTTGTCCAGGTGCCAGGAGCAAGAACTGATCGGGGCCTGGGATACTGCGCTTCATGTAAATGCCATCGTAAGGTATCTTCGTTCCATTGCAGGTGACTGCCAGGCAGTCAGATCTCAGTCCGTCCAGCGGAGTGCGCCATTTGAGCACGGAATAGTCGCGCTGACCATTGTTCGTCAAACGGAAACTACACCTTATATGGTGCGAAATTTGATAGGACGTCGAACAATCGATGGCGGCTGAGAAAATGCTTTAGGAACAAGATAAAAAGAATAGAAACAATTAATGTACTATGTTACGTGTCGAACAAAGTTATGCATAAAGGAAATATTTCTACGTGGCACTGAAAATTTGCATGTCAGTTCAGTTTGACTTTGTTGAGAAAGACTGTACATGCTCCTTACCTTGTCTCAGAAACATCAAATTCCACAATATCATCACCTTTTGTTACCCCCACGAAAAGCCCGATCATCCAAAATATCATCTTTACTAGCTTGTTTCTTCTGCAGTGTCTTGCCAACCTGTAATATTACTGCGTATCCCAAAGGAAAGGTACAAAATTTTTCACACAAAATGGCGTCGACGAAAACAACATCATTCATTTGCAGCCTAAACAATAAAAAAAGCTCCCTGTGATAAAACAAAGCTCAAGTCGTTGATTTATTACGCTGACTAATTCTTCTTCAAAGTTTGACTTGTAATTGTTGTGTCGTTTGCAATTATCGTTCATTTCTAATATGTTTTCAATGTTTTCAGATATTTTCAGCTCAGACTTAAATTTCAATCCAGCCTATAATTTCAATCCCGACTAATGTATCCAAAAGGAACGAAAGAAATGTTCACGATTTGAGGCCCTATAAAGTCTTACAAGCAAAAAGAACGACTGTAAAATGTAAACAGCTATGCGGACAATTCAACGAAACGAAAAACCTGCTTTTCAAAGATCCAACAAGTTTTGAGAAAGATTCGAAGCAAAAGCCAAATAAAAAACCCGACGCGGTTGGTGCTAAACATCATCAATATGCCCCTTTAACAAATTAATACTTTGAGAAATAACAGGCATTTGATACTAAATCTTCTACACGTGTGAAATAATGATTGCTAACTAGCAAACTTCAAAGTTTGAATGAAACACCTTTTAACTTACCAAATACCAGTCAGGTCGTGTGAACAACTCTTTAAAAGTGATGGTGACAGCTTAGAAGCGTATGTTTTATACATCTTGCAGCTTTGACCATATTTAGGTAAGGACAGTGTATTGTTTAAAACACATTGAATCATATTCAAAAGGTCTCGTTGGATATCTAATTTGTCCATGCTATAATAACGTATAAATATATCTGCTTTGTTTAAACTTTTCTTTATGATTCTAATCAAAGCTTGAAGTTTAAGTTACACGGCTACTCTGTAAATTCGAGAGATGATAAAGTTTATACGTGTATGTATGTCTGGTTGTATTGTCTATATATGGGAGCAAAAACGTGAAGAAGTGTTCGAGCGAAAATAAAGTGTATGTGTATGTTTGTACATTTTTACTGTCTAGAGAAGCAAAAACGTAAAAAAAAATGCTCACAAAACTCTGATAGTATATCAGAAATTAATATATTTACGTTAAGTTACTGTCTTGCAGATTGAATTTTTTCATTCGTGAATTTTATTTTTCCGTTGAACGGAGCGGTTGGCTAACTTCAATCACATCAATTTTCAATAGCTTGCACAAGGGAATAAAGAGCTGTGGGATGTTGCCAGGAGACTTACGAATTTCCAGAAACCATTTCTTTATAATTAATGTAGAACTAAGTTTTACATAGAATGTAGGTAAAGAATGGTTGAAGACGCCAAAAGCTTGGTTGTTTAACGTCATTAAATCCAATATGAATCAAATTACTTGATCAGTTTATCGACGAGACAAAAGTTATAAGCCGGTTATCAGCTGTATGCCTTAAATACTGCCATACAGTAAGGCAAAGATCAACCTTTTGCCAAAAAAGTAAGACAAAATGGAGGCCGGTCACCGTGCGCGTTTTCGAAATACGGTGCATTGAAGACCATGCGTTTTTAGAATCTTTTGTTATTTTAAAACGATCTTAGCGTACGACTATCAGCAGAAAAGAAGCAACATTAGTAAAATTTCGATCAGTTGAGGGTCAGTACTCAATATGCAACAAAACTAAGTATATTAAGGTACTTTTGCTCGTCCACATTCGGAGAAAACTACAGTCACACGAGAGCAGGAAAGGCGAAAAATTGTAACTTCTCACTTTTTTCTGCTCACTTTTTTTTTGGTTAACATGAAAATCGGTAAAAGAAGTGATCTATGGGAAAAAGAGAGAGGGCCACTTAAGAGAGTAAATTGTAAGTGAACTTAGCGCAACCGGTGCCAAGCCCTATTCTTGCTTTTGTTTCTTCTTTAGCGCGCGCGCTTGATGTATGACGTGGCTTGACGTTGCAACGTGAACTACGTGCGCCGTAAGGATGCTCAGTTATAAAGATTCATTGATCATTCAGCACAAACACGTTTGCGATAAAATATGCCGAATCTTTTTATTTTTACAGTTGCAAAACATGAGTTACTGATCCACTGTGTTTGTCGGCAATGTCCTCCTAGCAACCTGTTTTCTACTCAAAGGAATTTATCTTAATTTTAACACTGACAAACTAAATGGACACATTCTTTAAATGCGCCTACAATCTATCGTTTAAGCGTATCTGCACAACCTAAATATGGCCTGGAGGGGTGTAAAATGGCAAAAAAAATAGTCGAAAATCTTCAATCGTGGTTAGAATGTAGCCTTTTGTATATCACAGATTTTTTCAATTCAACGAATGACAAGCTTGAGCCTTCAAATTAAAGACCATGCAGATTAGCTCAAGTCTTATATCGGGGATTTAAAAGACTCGTAACATACAGACTTTAAGCACTGTATGGTTTATGATACTCACGGCTTAAGACCAAGAAAATAATAACATAAAATACTGACTAACGACCCAAAATACCTCCTCGAATAAAACTACCCAAAAAGTAAAGAATAATATTTGCAAGCAATGGTAATAGCCTGCTCGACACTGACTTTGGCCAACGCCCGTGGAGGGGGAGGGGGGGAAGGAGTGGGATACGCCGTAATATATGCATGTAGAGCGCAATTAAAAGGATGGACTATGAGAAAAGTGATGGGTGGGTGGGGGGGGGGGGGGGGGGACTTTTTCAGCTTGCAGGAATATTTTCATTAAATCCAGTATGAATAATTACTTGATCAGTCAGTTTTTTTGTTAACACGAAGAAAATCGGTAAAGGAAGTGATCCATTGAAAAAGAGAGGGGAGAGTAAATTGTAAGTGAAGTTAGCGCACTCGGTGCCAAGCCCTATTTTTGCTTTTATTTCTTCCTTAGCACGCGCGCTTGATGTATGACCGTAATAGTTTCTCTAGGCAATCTCTCTTAAGACATTTTTGGATCATTTCCGATTTCAGAATTCCTTGGAGGGTCTGGATATAGTCAATTCTTTGACACAGGGAACATCCCAGGAAGTTTTACATGCACTGATATTCAGTCTCTTTGAAACCATCGTTGTGACGCGCCTGGTACGGTCTAGAGAAAACTTGTGAGGGATTACCTTGGAGACGAGGTGTGCATGGGGCATTAGGCTGATTTAGCTACAGGACGGGAACGTCAGATGACTGCAGGGCGCGCGGAATAACCTGGATCCTGTTCTAATTTGACCATATTTGGGTATTTGTAGTGCGCGCGCCGTCAAGTGACGTTCCCGTTCTCTTCCCAAATCAGCCTATTACCTCGATCTAGTACCCTTTATCCTCTTTTGGTATACAATATGTTTTGAGCAATCCGCTTAGCAATCGCG
The DNA here is from genome assembly GCF_042242905.1 of Orbicella faveolata. Lineage (NCBI taxonomy): Eukaryota > Metazoa > Cnidaria > Anthozoa > Scleractinia > Merulinidae > Orbicella > Orbicella faveolata. The sequence goes on from NW_028301553.1 coordinate 26,877,396, forward strand.
CATAATTCTTTCAAGTAATTATCTGTTGTGACACTTATCACTGCTATTATCCACCCCTTCAGAAGTGCGATCTCATTAAGAATTTGAAGCCCTTGTGACAATGATGTTTACGCAACTCGGACAAACCAGTTTCTAGGTAGGCTGGTTTTATGAAAACAGGAGTTTGTTTATTGAGAATGGGAGGTTGTTTTTTGAAAATCAAAAGGGAGTTTGTTCATTTGGAAATGTGAGTTTGCTTTTATTTTATTATAAGTTTTTGATTTTCAACAGTTGGAGAATCCCATTGTTGTCCTCAGGCCTTGCATGGTAGATCATCAGGGGCACCCAACGACCGTTTCCTCTCAAATGTTTTTAAACGCTGTTTAGGTTATCTGGAGTACTTTTAAAGCTCTGTATAGGTTAATTTTAGGTTGCGCTAAAAAAAATCTATCTGTTCGGTTCTTCTAGGGGAACTTGAGTATTTTTGGTCCATTTCCCGAAAACCTTAGGTCTTAGCGCCTTTCCGAAAATGATAACTGACCTTTTTGCGGTACCCAAAACGACACTTTTAACAATCCGAAAACAACAGACGTTAAATTTCTCGTATCACGAAAGTTTGAGGTGACAATTCTCTTAAGAAAATCAGAGGGGATTGAAGGCCTTCCGAACAGATAATTTACCGAAACGATCTGTTTGGTGCCCCTGGATCATGATGGCGGCTGAAGAGATGCACATTTACTCTTTAGAAAAACCGAAACCACCAAAATATTCTATACAAGGGTTAAACTCAGTGGGGAGAGGAGAGCTCTGGGACTGGATTACGGTCTAACGCGATCCAAAATCGCACAAATAGCTTATAGAGGCGTCTTATAAACTCCTCTAGAGCTCCATAGTTCCCAAGTTTTGTTAATCTGTTGGAATTCTAAAAAAAAAAACCACCTTTATCACATCTCTAATACTCTAGCAACTGGCTTAGAACCGTGTGTAATCAACACACACACACCTAAATTATCTGTTGTACTTTATTTATCTTTCAAAAGAAGCACACAAGCCACACATTTAAGGTTACATTCACGCCTTAGTCATCCTCAACTTGTGAGCAATCTGCACTTACTTACAATCTTCAATTCCGTTTCGCTCCAGAATGCAGATTTTAGAAACAGAACGTCATGAGTCGAGTTTGGACTAAGGAAAATTCTTACAAGCTAAAACTGTAAAGCAACTTAGACCTCGTTAGTGACAGGGTACGGATAAATTTCTGTAACACAGTGACGCATTCATACATATGCAACTGTACTGTATCAGCGCCAGTCACAATGCTTTCTAAAGCGACACCGGCATCATTACATATTGCAAAATGCCTATAGTAAGCGGCAGACAGTTGTTGCGGCATCACTATGATAGTTTAAATGATAAAATGCATGCGCCTTATTTAAATTATTATTTACCCACGAACTGGACAACTTTTTGTAAAACATTTTCAGATTAAATATAACATTATTTTCTTTGAATAAAATAGTCATGATGAAAATTCAGTTGTCTCAGGCAAATGCAGAAGCATTGGCTTTGCATAAATTCTGAATAGGCCATGTTCGACATATCAATACTTTACCATGGCTCTGAGGCTTTCAGGACAAACTTTTGTATTTGGTGGTGTTTTCTTTGTATCTGTCTTTTTTGGGAATCAAGTGACAAAAGAAACTTAAAAAATTTGCAATTTTACCCTGAAAGCCTCAGAGCCATGTTAGAATATTAAGATATTGAATGTGGCCGATTAGTTAAATACCATGGTAATCTATGGAAATCAACTTTGTTCAAGACTGTTAATTCACAAATAATAATAAGGTAGATAATAATCATTAACATCTACCTTCAGCTGTAAAAATTCCAGGTGATGAAACATACATATATAGTCATGAAAGGTGATTCTCCAACTGCAGATATTGAATTTCATTTGATATCTGCAGCTGGATAAGCAAGATCATGTAATATTGTTTCAGGATCCAATTACATTAGTATTGAAAGTAGTTATATTTTCTCAATAAAGGAATAATGCAAGAGTTGAACTCAGAAGAAAAGGGGTTGGCAGAGGGGGAGACTCCCATGTGAAAAGGGTTGGAATTCTCATCATCTTTCTTAGGGTGTAAACTACAGTTTTTGATTTTACTTAAGATATTCAACAGTCAAAGTTTTTATGCAAAGTGCCTTTTAGGGTTGAATTTCAAGAAGTAACTGTTGATATGCCTTCTAAATTAAGCTTGACCCATGCTCAGATTAGTTTTCTTTTATTACGAGTTAAGTTCAAATTTTCTGATTAGCATTCTGCCATGTTCACATGGGGTTCAATCTGGGAGTCGAAAAAGGCAAATTTAGAGCAGATTAGTTAGTTTCAGCTAAAACTAACAAATGTAACTCAGTTAAAAATTAAATACTGTTCTACATGCTATTTAATATATAAAATCATACACCTCTAAAATAATAATGTCAAACTTTTTGCATATGGTTGTAGCATAACTCTATTCTTATTCTTTGTTAAGCTCTTTCTCAATATCTTTCACGATGTCAACAGGTGAAACAGTTGGTGAATATCGCTTCACAGGAACCCCACGTTTATCACACAGGAACTTGGTGAAGTTCCATTTGATGTTGTTTGTTAGTGTTCCATGTTTTGCATTCTTAAGGAAGACGTAGAGTGGGTGTGCATTAGACCCATTGACGTTGATTTTGCTGAACATGTCAAACTCAACATTGTAAGCCTTTACAAATTCCTTGATTTCTTCTTCGCTTCCTGGTTCCTGGCCTCCAAATTGATTACAGGGAAAAGCAAGAATGCGAAGACCTTTCTCAGCATACCTGAGAAACGAGTAATCTTCTGTTAATTAACATCTCTAAAATCCATAATAATAATAATAATAATAATAATAATGATAATGATAATGATAATGATAATGATGATAGTGATAGTGATAGTGATAGTGATAGTGATAGTGATAATAATAATAATAATAATAATAATAATAATAATAATAATAATAATAATAATATCTTTATGATTTGGAAATCTTTGTGTTAACTTTTCAAAATGAACCAAAACCCTGCATCCTTACAATCCATACAAAGCTCTTTTTAGCGTTTTTTTTTAAAAATTGTACCATGCCTTTGCGTTTAAACCAATAACTCTCAGATTTGTTAAACTGTACTACTGTTTGACTGCTCTTTCAGATGGTGGGTCCCATTTCTCAATTCAATCGATTTTAAATATTTGTACCCAGTCTCCTGCTTGTTTAGAACATGGCTAATATTCAGAGGGGAAGCTACATCAGGCTTAGCTAGCTTTCATGCGGTTCCTCAATCCTAGTTAAACTGGAATTTGGAGATGTTGGCTTTTGCAGAGGGAGGAAAACTGTAGTACCCAGAGAAAAGCCCTTGGAGCAAGGCGAGAACCAACGACAAACTCAATCCACATATGGCATGAGGCTGGCATCAAACCCGGGCCACATTGGTGAAAGGCTAAATTACTGTATTTAATACGCTGACCACTTTTGCAGTAAATTAAACCCTATTGTAGACCAAAACAGATTGATTTCTATACAGCACAGTACCCTTTCCCAGACTAAACTGCTTGAAAACCATACCCTTCACAGCGGCACATACCTATATAGCTTAAATGTGGAGCACTCTCTCCCCCCAGGCTTGTTTGCAAATGTTCTTTCCAATTCATTAGACTATGCATAATTACCAATGGCTAAATCAGTGTGTTCTTGAAAGTATGTCACATGACCAACTGTTGCAAAAAGACCTAATAATATATAGCTCTCCCTTTGAATCCAAAAATATACTGATATTCCATGGCTGTTAAAATTATGCTTAGTCACACTGAGGAAGTGGAAGGACACTACATATATTCATTGCAGGTGTACAGGCCAGAAAACATGTGATGAACAAGATAACAAAACGCAGCAAAAAATGAACCAACTTGGTAATAAAAAAATGACCAAATAGCACTCAACAAATTGGTAAGTTGGTCATTTAGGGTGCTAAAATGCGTGAAACCCCAGACATTTCTTCAGACAATTTAATTTAGCATTCTGAATGACAAACTTACAATACCTAGTCAGACTCTTAAGCCCCATTTATATGGTCTCAGGTACCCAAGACAGACCTCCTGTAGAGTTATCCCGGCCGAGGTAACTTTTAACTTATTTCTTTGTTAAATCAACCAACTGTTTGCACTAGGATCTGGGGGAGACAACTCGCCTACCCGAGTTGTCTCTCCTCAGCAGGTACATTTTGTAGGGTAACCCTGGAAAGTGGGAGAACTTTTCTTCATACAAATGCTTTGGTTCGCCTAACCGGTATGGCAAGTGTCATGTAATGCCTAGATTTAGGATTTAAAGCAGAAATTTGTATCAAAGAAGTGGAAATTAACTTGGCTAAACCCACTGTGATCGAATGACTGAGGGAAACGCAAAGAAAGAGGGATATCTGTACATTTGATTATTCAATAAGGGTTATGAATAATCATGCAGGGTTAACTTTGACTCCAATCATGGACAAAAGTGTTGACACATTTGAGCAAAACAAACGCTTTCTATTGGCGTCCTTCCATAATTTGAAAAAACATCTTTTTTGTTGATAGCCAACCCCCCCTTTTCAATTTTGAAATACGCTCCGCGGACATTGTCACGTGGTTGCAACATTGAAAAGGGGAGAGGGGGTCGAAATGTGAAAATTGGAGATTGAAAACCTCACGCGTTCAACGAAACTGGTCTTTTTTCGGGGAGTGTTTCAACTGCTTTTGTCCATGATTGTCGGCCTACAGGGACTATGTTTTCACATATAAACGCTCAATAAAGATGCCTCGCGCGGAGGGTTGTCTCAGGTACCCGAGACCATGTAACTGAGGCCTAACTAGTATTATGTAATTTCAACGTAACGCAGTCGTTTAGCAGTCTTTTGATGCCTTCTGCACGCTAGTTCATTAAAAAATACTGCCGAAAATTTTGCAGTTAGATCAGATCAGTCAATAAACCCGTCTTGGCTTGGGCGTTGGGGTTCTAGCGACCAATTTTGCTTGAACACGCGTTCAATTACGAGAGGCGAGAAATAAACCTGGATCCCCACCTGGATATCCGAGACTTTTAGTTAAATGCTAACCTGGTGTGCAGTTCCTGTAGCTGAGCGTAGTTCTTCTTTGTGAAACCTCATTTGGACGCCACGTTTACGATGAGCGTCACAAAACCGTCGTACTTTGACAACTGCACGGGGTTTCCATCGATGTCGTTTGCTTCGAAGCCGAAAATTGTCATTGTCGGCGGAGCTGCTTTCGCCATACTTGCACCGTACAAGAACCCAACAGAACTGAGCGAAAAACCAGCGTATTTCACTAGATGTGCTGCCGAACACCGGCCTTGTCCACAAACGAGCAGCTGTCTGTTAATAAATCGAAGCATGAACTATTTTCGTAGCATGACAGGTACAAGAGTGTGTTGTGTAACTTGCAAGCTTAGGACTTGCAAAATTTGAAAATTTTAACGATGTACTGCTTATGCGCAAAGAAAGGAAAATTTATTCGTGGACTGGACATCTGGAAGATGAGAACTGAGGAGGAAACTTCAGATCGGCCACTCACGAATACTTTTTCGATTTTATAACGAATGATTAAGACTGGGCCCAGGGGAAACAGTGAGTTTTGTTTCCCCTCTACCCTCAATAGTCTCCTCTGCAGCCGTTCTTTGCATGACATCCCAAAAAACGGCTGGGAAAGCCGAGACTACTTTTATAGATACAGACATCCTAGATTGTTTTCACTGTCACGAAATTGTGACAAGAAATTCAAAGTCAAGAAATTGTGATGTTATAGGAAATAAATAAAGAGGACACTTCTGCAAGTTTTAGGTCTGTGCGTTTTCCAAACTGCAGATATTCGTCAAAAATGTTTCGCAGAAATTACAGAACGCCATGTTGGTGCACCTCTGTGTTGCACCAATATGGCGGTCGGAAAACAGTGTAAACATCTGGAACTTACTTTTTCTATCTACAATCGTAGACAAAAGTCCTTGGGACACTTATGTAATTTAACGAATTATCTGTCTTTTACTACTGAAATTTGAAAAAAGCGCTGCTTTCCTTTTAAAAACGAGTTACTTTTCCCCCTCCCCGCCCAATACAATGTCGAAAATCAGAAGAAATTGCAGCTAGTAGTTTTCAACATTGTATGGGGGGTGGGGGCGAGGTTAGGCTGGTGAAGTAGTATTCGCGTCCGGCGTGTTCGCAAAAGCACCAAAAGTGCAAATTTGTCCCAAGACTTTTGTCCACGATTGTAGGCGACTGATTATCTGTACTGAACAAACAAGCATTTACATAAGCACTTTTCCTAACGCTCTATCTTCTAAAAAAGCTAAAAATCATGAGATAGGTATATATTTTTCAACAAATGCGATCGTAGCTTGGTGTCACGCACCGCCATAACTCAGAAATTCAAAATATACTGTTTCCAAACGAAGCACTATATTTAGCTGCAACATTGCAAACAGATATAAATTTAGCCTCTCTTATGCCTGATGGGAATAAAAACTTTGGTGGCTCTTTAGTTTTCGATGTTAGAAAATGATGACGTCATGTGAAAACAATCTATTGAAATAAAATAAAAAATTGAAAAAAGAAAGCGAAAGTTATATCTCCAATTGCCTCTATCGTTCGCTATTGAGTGATCTCAAATAAATGCCATGACAGCAGTTTTGAGATATAGCCTGACCGAAAAAAAAGAAAGGCAAGGGGTGCAAAACAAGTTAGCTTAAATGTAACAAAGACAAAACAACAGCAAATTAAAACAACAAGGTTTAAGAGTGTTTTGGAGCGATGGCAGGACTGCGTTTTTCAACGTTAGCACTCGTTTCCAAATAACACTTTTTCAGTCTCTTTATTTTGTACAAAAAGTGTTTTCAAATCCTGTACAGATATTTACACGATGCCATTTCTAAGAAACTAACAATTTTCATTCGCACAAACTACATTGTACAAATCATAATCTACTATCTACTTTCTCTTTAAATCTCTTTAGTTCCTTGGCAATATTCTTGTCGCGTCCTAACTTTGCAGTTCCAACTTGAGTTGGCTCGTTTGGTATATCCTTTTCTTTAGTTCCGCCTTCCGTTCGGGATCCGAAGAGTTCCTGAGCGGTGGCAGTCGGCCTCAACGAAGCCACCCGAACTTCGTTGTATTTTGTTTGGACCTATGAACAGCAAATGAGAATAACATTAATTTAGTTTTAAAACATTAATTCGTGTAGACCATAAGTTTATTACCTCGAAGCGTCTGCCGAATAGACGTAAAGGGGCCATGGTTTGAAAGGACTAAACTTTAACAAATAGCAATACGAACTAGACAACTTGCGTTGCGAGTTTTTCCGTTGAAGACCTTTATCTGGTTTACGGAGAGTTACTGGACAAAATCGCCCAGAACAAACAAAAGTACATATATGATATTTTCTCCTCTACGGCTTCCCTGTGAAATGATGCCTCAAAAAGTGCAAAATCCACCAAACAACAAAGGACATAACCCAGGAATGCATACCTCATTTAAAAGCTTCTTGGCCTCGCGGTATTCCTGTTTCAGTTTGGGATCCTTTTTAAAATTTTGCAGAGCAGTTTCTAAACACAAAACAAATAGCAGCGGGGATTATCAAGTGCAAAAACACTGCAGGAAAAACTGTACATGTTCACTTCACAAGCCGCAAGCTTGTCCATATTGTAATCTATTTTAATCCTCGCTCGCCGTTATGAGTCATCCTTGCAGATAATGAGTTATAATCATATGAAGCACACTGCTCAACAAAAGCAAGGTATCATTTGGGGTTTTTTAATTACATACATGTAGTCGTGTTTTTAATCTTTCTGAATTCGCACTTAAAAATGGTGACGGTTACCGTTTTAATATGGCTAAGGAACGATATTCAACAATTAGATCAAGAGCTCGAGATTCCTATCACGTTACAATTGAAGACGGTGCGGCCCGAGTCATCTATCACGCATAGAAATCGAGAGCGAATAATGTAATTGTTTGAGTATAAATCTACCAGTCGTTCAAAACGTTATCTAAATTTCTTTCACAGACACTTCAAAAACGCAAAGAAACGACTGTCATTTTGTTAACAACTGCACAACGCTACGCTACTCACTATCTATCACAGAATAGATAGTGAGAAGCGTAGCCAATAAGAGAACGGCCTTTGTGACAGAACGCTAGTAGATTTACAGTGAACGAAAATAGACTGAACTAACCTAAGTTGGATTCCTTTGTCTTGGATTGGACCCTCATTTTGTCCAGGATGCCTCCGAGTTCTTCTACTTTGCTCTGCCGTGACTTCGATCCCGTCGATGTTGACACAGTCTGGTACAGGTGTACAAGCAAAATTATGAGACTCTTTTCTATGATTGTTAAATCCGAGGGACCTATAAATTCCACTGCCGGGGAAGCATTGTATCTTCTCAAGGCCTCCTTGTAGGTGGCGAGGGGGGTGGGGGTGGGGGTGGGGGTAGGGGGTGGGGGTGGGGGTGGGGGTAGGGGGTGGGGGTGGGGTGGGGGTAGGGGGTGGGGGTGGGGTGGGGAGGGGGGAAGGAAGGCGAAGAGAAATGAATGGAAAGGGGAGGGGAAATCACGTTTAAGCATGCAAAACGATTTCGCAATGAGAAAACAAGATGATATAATGCATGGGTTAGCCGTTGAAAAAGCCTTCTATGTAGTTTGCTTTTGGCTTTTCGTGTAATTTTAAAGTTGGGATGAAAAATGGGTGACGAGCCACTAAACTGTTGTCACACGAGGCTGCAGTCTCTCCAACAAAGTGCCAACAAAGAGCATTAAACGTTAACTTACCTTGATCTTTTTAACTCTTCGTTCTTTGTATGTTCCATGTGGTTCACTGAAGATCAGTGGATGGGCCAGAGCGTAGTTCAGAGCTCTAACGCTTCCCTGGAGGTCCTTTGGTACCACAATGTCAGGGTCTTCTGTATCGACGTCTAACAATTCTTCGTAGCCTCTGTACTTAGTTTCCACGCTAAATGGACGCTCTTTTTCTTTGTTTGGTTTTTGTTTAGGCGCTTCAACACCTTGTTCGTCGCCTTGTTCGTCAATCTGCCAGGGGAAAATCAAGGAAAGAAACGTTTCAGACTGCGTGGCTGACTTAAAAGGGAATTTAACTAACCATGACAACGTCTATTAACAAATAAATTTATATTTTTCCTACGAATCTCGCGATATTCTAAAGTCATTTAGTTAATGTTTCTCACAGTCAAAACTATCTCAAAACTAAATATGGAACACGGCGTTCAATTCCAAACAGACATTCACAAGAATAAAATAGCTTTCGTGGTTCACGTCCCCAGACAACGTAGGATAAGGTCATTTTACGTTGTTGTTTTGCGGAGGACGGCAAAGAAATGTACCACGAATTATAACGCACGTGCACAACCATTGTCCTGCACGTTAAACCTTTTGTTTAGCGACGTTCCCGTTGCCGTTGCCGTTGTGCTTAAGCTTTTACAAGCGAAATTCGCGATGGTCTTGATCTGTTCGGTACGCCAATGGCTCTAAAAACGCACTTAAGCTAAATATGCAGCGACGCCGTTCAATTCCAAATAAAAATACGAAAAATTAGCCGTCTCCACATTCCGTAGACGACGTAGCACTTGGTCATGTCACGTTCTTGTTTTGCAGAGGACGGCAAAGAAATGTACAAAGAATTATAACGCACGTGCACAGCCATTGTTCTACACGTTAAACCTTTTGTTTAGCGACGTTCTCGTTGTCGTTGTCGTTGTGGTTTTCTTAATTAAACTCCTTAAGTGCGACTACATGACACAGGCGCAATTTTAAAAATAATGAAAAGAAAAAAAAAAAGGGAAAGAAAGTCTTACTTGGGTCATGAAAAATCTATCGTCAGTGTTGAGCCCCCCATCTGTACGAGGGTGATATCGACCATCAGCAGTCCCGACACTTTCACTAACAGTAGCTTCTCCGTCCGTCTTCACCGTCTGCCTGGTCGTGTGACCAGACTGGTACTGCTCTGATTCAGGAAACTCCGGAGGCATGCTATTGGTACGGTCGAAAGGAGGGCGATCATCTCTTTGTGTCTTCTCAGTAGCGCCAGGCGCAGTATAGAGCTTCCTGGGGGTGGTGGACTGGCGCTGTCGTCCCGTGGGGGGCGCTGATCCTATCGGTGGTAATGTTTTGTAAGGTGGTCCAACATATGCAATTGACTTCGGATCAGGAGGAGCTTCCAGCATTGCCAGATTTTGCTTCTTTGGCATTGGGGGAAGAGTATCTTTTACCTTATGTTTATAAAAGAGGAAAACAGCTTCATGTACATGCAAAACAAATGAACGATAGGCAATCGAAGACAGCGGGTTTCATGCTGGTTGTGGAGAAAGACTCGAAGTCGAAAGAAGTTCTAATGATATTCAAATCGTATTTTGCGAGGTTCTAGAAAAGGAAAACCTTTACTATGAGTTCTGCATTGCATTGCCGCCTTGTATTCAGTACTACATGCAGCATTTTAAATAAAATAGGACTCAATCCTGGAATTCCAAGGACTAACTTCACGCCGAACAGCACCTTTTAAGCCTGGTTTTCACTAGCGACGCAAACACAAGCGCAAACACAAGCGCAAACACAATAATTCTTATTTCACCGTGAAAACGGCCTTGACGCAGGCAAAAGCACAACCAGAAGCACAATGATCAAATATTTTTCCTTTTTCTTGTGCTTGCCCTTATGCTTGCGTTTGCGCTGCAACAAGTGAAAACGAAGCACCGCTCAGGAATAACACAAGCACAACGATATTTACTAAACGTGGGTGAGTTTGGCCAATGAAAACACTGGATCCAGTATACCTCGCGGCTTAACATTTTGGAGGTTGCGGATGATTTTGCTTGTGCTCGTGTTTGCGTCGAATTTCATTTTCACTTACATGGGTCATCCTTATTGCTTGCGTTTGTGATTGCGCTGGTGCTTGCGCTTGTGCTTGCGCTTGTGATTGCGCTGGTGCTTGTGCTTGCGCTTGCGCTTGTGATTGCGCTGGTGCTTGCGCCGGCGCTTGCGCTGGCGGCTAAACATTTTGGAAGTTGCGGATGATTTTGCTTGTGCTCGTGTTTGCGTCGAATTTCATTTTCACTTACATGGGTCATCCTTATTGCTTGGGTTTGTGATTGCGCTGGTGCTTGCGCTTGTGCTTGGGCTTGCGCTTGTGATTGCGCTGGTGCTTGTGCCGGCGCTTGCGGTTGTGCTTGCGCTGGTGCTTGCGCTGGTGCTTGCGCTGGTGCTTGCGCTGGTGCTTGCGCTTGTGCTTGCGTCGCTAGTGAAAACCAGGCTTTACAGATGGACGTGAACCCATTCAAAGGACTTTGATACACTTTCTAAGAACTTACCTTTCTGTGAGTATTTGCAAGATTCACAATCGGCTTGGGTCTCTTTGGAGGCTTTTGTCTGTGAGAGGAAAACAGAAACACGACACATGTGCGTAAGTTCACAAACTTTGAAACACTTTTACCACAATAAGGATTAATTTTTGAATACAAATTCACGTTTTGTTTAATTTTGTATTGTTATTAAGAAAGGTTTACACCGTGCCCTGATGTTTTGCAATGATAGGAAGAGCCAAATGGAAATCAAAGCCGTTTCCGTGAGATTAGGGACAATACATTAACGGTATAACTTAAATAAAATTGTAACAGTTAGTCTACAAGTAGTTTAAGCGGCATCAGGCAATGTAGTCAGACACACGATAGGAAGTGCCAGTTGTTGTGATTCACTGAGTGAGTGAGCGTGGCCGAGTGGTTTAGGGCGCTTGTGTTGTAATCCGGAGGTCCCGGGTTCAAGGCCTTCACCCTGCCATTAGCGGGATTTGTCTCTCGGTAGTCCCGAGTTCAAATCCTCGGTCACGCTTTGTAAATAGCCAACTGATCTGTCTCCTGCCAGTTGGGATTGTTAACTATGTTACGTTTATTTCAAATATTTGTTTTCCTTGTTTCAGTGGCATGCCTGTAAACCAGCTAAGCTTGGTGCTTGTATAGCTAAGTGCATGACCACTATACACAAGATTTACAAATTACATTAAAGGTCATTAAAGGAAGACAAACAAATGAATTGATTTCATTTTGTACAACTAAAACAACTTGTTGGTGAAGATCACCTACCTAAAGATCCTTACTCCTTTCAATCTCCCAAGTTGAAATGAAAGTATCGGTGGGTCACCTTTGAAAGCTGTTGTAAGTGGATTACCCCACACAACAAGTTCTCTGAGGGAAGGCCAACTCATCAGCGCCAAGAGACCTTCTTCTTCAAAGATGAGGTTGTTTGCCAGATTCAAGTGCAGAAGACTGGAAAATGGCATTGGTGGATTGTACTTGTCACCTGAAGGTTAAAAGAAACAATTAATTATTTTACATGATGTACCTGTAGTAATGCTGGTTTAAAGAAGTTTGTCACACGGTACATGCTATTTTCACTTCTCTTTTTGAAGTTGAATTATTAATATAATTTGTGCAATTCCAGAAATTATCCATACTTTATCCACAGAAGGGATTAGAATTTCCTGGGGGTGGGGAGGTGTGTTCTATAAGAACAAAAAATTGAAAGAAATGTACATGTATGAAGCTTAATTGGAATTTCCAGAGGGGTAGGGGAAGGGACGTAAAAAGAGAACCTTCCATGGAAGAGGTATACATATTTTCTGGAACTGTATTGTTAGAGAGCTACAAACTACATGTATTTCCACAAGTGGTCATCAGTGATGTTTGATTGACTGTGAAGTAAAAACAAAAACAACAACAACATACCAGTAAAGTTATGGCTGTCACTAACACATGACGTGCACAAACTGAATAAAGTGACACAGTGCAAAATCTATGTACATCATTTCTACATGTATAGGTTGATGTTTTAAGCACTCAACAAGTTACCTAGCAGTGAAGGATCCTCAGTCAAGGTGCTAGAGCTTGGCTTAATTTCAGGCCGACTCCTTTTCTCTCCTCGTTCATGATCCACAAGGTTCCGGCCTAGCATGTCATCTACTTCATCATCTAGATTGAGTTCATTAACATTTTCTTTGTCTTCATCATGCTTTGATTCTTCCTCTTTCTGCATCTCTTTCTCATTTTCTTCAAGAACATCAGGTAAAGAGCTTTCAACAGTCTTTGTATTTCCTTGTCTTGAAGTATCATCTTCACGCACTCGAGCACCCAGTAGTCGAAGATGGGGAACGGAAGATATCTCATTGTGTTCCAAGTTAAGGTATTTTAGTCTGTTGATAATTAAAACAAGAAGACACAAGTTATGAGTGTTTGAAAAAGCAAATAGAGGAGTGTAACAGAAATCCAAAGCTTTACTTTTTGAGTCCTGCCAGGCTTGAAAATGTAGACAGGTCTGTGAGTTCATTGTGATCAAGGTACAAATTTTCCAAAGCAGGAAATCTCTGTCTCCTCTCCTGAGATTCCACTGCCCCTGAACTGTGAGAAAGGAAAAAGAAAGGGTTTAGTGGAAATCACAAAGGGTTTAGTACTAAACAAAATTTGTGTATCTCAGCCAGTGAGTATTATGGTGTACACGTACTATGATTACAATGAGTGGTTCCAGAAAATATCAATGCCCTCCCCACAGGGGGTCACAGCCAACAATTAGCAAAGAATTGCAAAGCTAAGGTCTTGGCTAATTTCCAGATTAGTGTGATGGGCTGGGTTCAAGGTCAAAAAAAACTCCACAGGGTAATAATAATTGGAATTTCCTGGGGGTTCTGCAAAAACTGGACAAGTTAAAGAAATGTACAGTATGAAGTTAAATCGGAATCCCAGAGTGGTGGTGGTGGTGGCGGTGGTTAGGGGGGGGGGGTCCTTAGAAAAAATCCCTTCCATGGGGGAGGTACATGTGTGGATACTTCCAAGTGCATACATATGGGGATGCCCAAGCTAGAGCAGCTTTACATGACCTTCCTGAGGCCTTATGTACCACTGCACATGATGGGATTGAGTGATAAAGGAAAAAGGCTGCATTCTGGCCAGCACAGTGGTTCACACTGCTGAACATAACTGCACAATGTACATGCAATCCTGTAGCATTATGCAAATGCCTTTACATGCATTACATTACTTTCCCTGCATGGGCTTGTAAAGGCCAATCCTGATTACTCCTCTTCATATTGTCACATTCATTGCCTTAACAATTAACTTTGAAAGCCATAACTCATTTATGCAGGCTTGTACAATTCTGGTTAAAGAGAGCAACTGTGAGTGATCAGAGTTAAGTGTCTTGCCCTAGAATTTAACAACCCAGAGTCAACCTACTATAACTATATTTTGGAGTTTAAGCCTGGACAGCTACCTGATCTGGAAATTAGGACATTAATAATGTCCAAGCAAATGCATTGTAGCCATTTGATGACTGGGCCAGTATCAACACTGTACAACACGATACATGTCCTTGCATTCACAACTTTACTAAAGTGTACATGTACATGCTAAATGTATTTTGTTAGTTAAAAGCAGAAAAGAACTGAGCATATAGCTATAATAGTAAGAGTGGATTAAGTTACATACGGTGTCATTCCTGTGATTGTCCTGTATGTTCTTGTCATTTCAACTGGAAGCTTTCTTATTTCATTGCCTATCAAAGGGCAGAAATTGATACATGTAAGATTGATCAGTTTTTTTTAAATCATAACCGCATTTTGTACGACATTTATATAATTTAACTTATACATCTCTGATTTTTCTTTTCTTTTTCTTTTTGACAGAGAAAATATTAGTTAAATCCTCATTTCAATTCAAGTTTCTTCTTAATCTCGTGATACTAAAAATCTTGGGTGGCTGGAAAAGGGAAATATATGCTGGGACGGATACAGGATTGTTGAGAGGGCTGGGCTTGAGATACAGACTGTCAAAGGCAGTCCCCTGTAGGGGGTGCAGTGCCAATAATATCCTCCTGAAAAAAAATTAAAATTTGAGGTCCTCAGAAATGGGATTTCTGACATTCCGAGGCCAGATCAGCGTGTTAAATTGTCTCAGATCAGCATGGTAAAATGTCTCTTTTTTAATTTAGGGGGTTAAATGGAACCTCCTAGATCCTCTCCAGATATGTAAATACCTGTATTTGGCATGTTTATTATTAATTGTATATACGAGTATATGTACAATGAACAATGTATGTATGTACGTGTCACTATATATTAGATAAACGAGTGAATTAATGAATTGTACTTTTCATTTAAGATGTACATGTAGAATTCTAAAAAGCACTTTAATTGGCTGAAGTCTATATTATTATGCATATAAAAATTATTTACCAGTCAAATGCAAGGTTCGAAGACTTTTTAGAAGACCAAGTGCTAAGATGTCATCTCCACTGAGACGATTGTATGAAAGGTCAAGGGTCATCAGGCATTCAAACATGTCTGGCTGAACTTTGATGGAGTTACAAATATTGTTCAGAGGAAGCTCTAATTCCTGGAGTACTGAGAACTTGCTGAAGGCCGCTACAGCAAGGGTAGACACAAATAAAGAAGAAAATTAAAAAAAAAAACATATCTATAAGGAAAAAAAAGGCAAACAAAAAAAAAAACAAAAAAAAAAAAGAAAGAAAAAAAGAGATCACCTTTAGTCATCAGTCAAGGAATAATACTATTAGCTATCTCTGTGAAATGGTTCTTGAAATAAGTTTTTGAATTTTTAAAATCCAAAACTCAAAGCACTCGTAGCACTCAAAACTCGTACATGTAGTACTCAAAACTCATAGTTCTCATGAGAGCTCGGAATACCTTTAAGCATTCCAAGTGCTGATGAGCACTACGACTAATGCATGGAACTGTTCCATTCAATGACTCAATGAGGTTATGCAACATTTATTACCAACTTCTACATGAATGGGAAAAACCACAGGCATGTCAATTCTCAGAGACAGGATTTTGCTACTTACTAATGCATGTTTCCACCGATTTCATAAAGGTTCAGCAGTATGCTCAAATTATAAAAAGGAAGGCAGACTGGACATAAACTAATATCATTATTTGATACTTCACGTAACCACAGTAAAGTTCCTCATAAAATAGGTACATGTACATGTATGTGCATGTGCATATGTCTTACTAACCAAGTTTCAAGTCTATTAGTACAAGTACTCTAAATTACATGCACGGAGTAAGTTTTTTCCTTTTTTATTTACATGTATGCCCCAAGCTGGAAGCACACAGGTGACAAATTGAAGGATCTGTATGTACTCACAGTACAGAATGGACAATAAAGATGAGGTTCATCGTAAATATATATTTATTATATCTCTGCATGTACGTACATGTATTTGAGTGGTTTTAGAACTGGCTGAGCTTCAAATTTTAGGGGGCATACAGAAGAATACGGCCCACTAAACTGACTGGCCATGGTGTGTGTATGTGTAGTACCAAAAAAAGTAGGTACAATGTAAATAACTGTAGAAATTCAACTTACAAAATGGCAGATTGTTATCACCAGCATCAACATGAATGACATTGTCAAACAGCAAGAAGTCATTTTCATTCACCTGGATAAAAGAAAAGTGATAACATTATTACATTATAAATAAGTAAAACTAATATAATTATGGTGGTTCAAAGACTCCAAATTTTTGAAAACATCAATGTACTACCAGTATTTTTTGTACTGTACCTCTCTTAGTTCCTGGCCACTTATTTTGATTGAACACAAGTCAGATGGATCATCAACATGAAATTGTTTCATCTGAAGAATGGGAGAAACATTTATGTCAAATACATGTAACAGATATCTACAGGTCTGTTACGTGCCATGTCTCAATTTTGGAATTTGTTTTTAACACACGATCATTTACCTGTGTTTACACTCTGATAAAAAATGTAAAAAGTTTCAAGTCGGAATTCAAGCAATTCACCACAGTTGAACTGAAATTAATAAAAAAATGATTGCATGCAAATGTTTTGCATGACAAAGCATGATACATGCAACATGTTGATGCGATTCGACCCTGCATGACAGAAAATTGAGCGGTTTTGAGCAGAGGTTCCCGCTCGTCTCTCACCGAGCAGAAAGAGAAGGGTATTTCTGACTCACAAGGTACTAATTCATGCAGGTCTTTTTTAAACAGAACAGAGTGTTTATACAGAAAAAAAATACCATAAACTCACCAGATAAAAGCCATCAAGTTTTGGTGGTTTTTCATCTTCTATAGTTTCTGTCTCTTCTTCCTTGAACTTTGTAACCACTGTAGGCTTTGCTGGCACACTGGGCTCTCCAGAACACAATACAGCTTTGAATCTCCTTCTTTGCTCTGCTCGGTAAGCAACAAGCCATGCTCCTCCTTAAGAAAAGCAAAACAAAACAAAAAACAAAAACAAAAACAAAAAAAGAATGAAAATCAAATTGGACACTATGTCTAACATCTCCTTTGGGGTTCAGATGCCATATAAGATAGCCAAACATGTCAAATGAAAGTGCGTGCACATGTTACATATGGGAATGTAATATGATGTCAACTACCCACCATGCAGCTACAGTGTACATTACTACAGATTATAATTATCAAGACGATTTTTCCTTTAAATTTTAAATTAAACTTCATATGGAGCAAATTTAATGCAAGCTTACTGTTTATATAGTATTCGATTATTAATCGTATTGATGAAGCCTAAGGTTAGGCTTATTTTAGAGGGAAAGCATGTAAGACTTTATAACTTACGTGCATTAGTTTAGCTTTTTATACATCGGTCATATTGAGAGAGTTTCTGAGTACCAGTAAAAAAACATACTCCTGCATCCTACAGCTCAAATCGTCATGGGCCTTTCACAAAATTAAGGGCTACCCTGGAAACGAATCAAGCCTTACCATCTTCATCTTGTCGCTTGTATCGAGTCAAACTTCGCACTGGAAAACATTGACTGGAAAATCCCGTACCCGAAATAAAACCGGTCGCGGTGTTTGCAGTTGACATGGAGATTATGATGCTTTGAATTTAGAGTCCTGAAATTAACTATCGAAAGATAAACCTTTAGTTTTTACGGAGATTTATAAAAATACTCCTTCTATTGACCTGGAGGCCGCCATATTTGAAACGAAACACTTTGATCACTATGGTAACGTTGAAACAAGAACAATGTTACCTTGTCGGGGGTACAGACAGTATTGTCAAAGTTTCTCATAACGTTTTGTTTTTCAGGTCATATTTTAACGGATTACTCTGCTTGACTATTAAGATACACTGATCGAGCTTAAATACATTTTACCTTATGGAGCAAATAGTTTCTTTCAATGAATTTTACACGATAACATTAATTTTTAAATGGAGATTTGGGAAAATGCTACTCGGTCACTGCACTCCTACCCCCAGTAGCTTTTTTGGCTGCCTCCAACGTCACGCGACGTGGTTACACGGCATTGGCTTTTCTTTCAACATGGCGGCCAAAAAGTGTCTGAACAGCCAGGTAAGCAAATCTTCTTGTGATTTAGGACTTAATGCACAATTCGGGACGCGATGGATGTAACAAATAAATCAATCCTACTGTTTCCTTTTACGATGGTTCCAAAAAAAAAGAGTGGTGAAATTTTTGTAAACTGAAGATTTTTTCATCAGTTTATATGGCTTCACACGAGCGTACCCCGTATAAAGCTTTAGCCGGCTGTCACAGGAAGTCGAATGCTGCAAATCAAACGTGTTGTCTTTTTTTTCCTGCAGCTCAGTAACGGTCTTTTTCCTCGTTAATCACATATCTTGCCCGTTTGTCGCGGAATTATTTTGATCGAACTTAGGCTGTCGTGCTCATTAAGCTTATGTACAAGTCATGTACAAGACACTTGTGCAAGCTTAAGAATAATTTTTTTACGCAATTTTCTACAATTATGATAACTAAAGTAATGTTTATTTTTTAATCAAAAGTCTTAAAATCGGGCGATGCGTCTCAAATAAGAAATTTCTGATCTCATGTAGAGGAAACTCCATTACCTTTGATTACATAAGCTGAAGTTAATTATTTTAACATTAATTGATTTTCACACCTTAGGTAAGAGTTTGCATTGAAGTTGTTAGTTATGTGCTGATAAAAAGAAAATATATGTAATAATGTAACAATTCAATGGCATGACCCTTCCAACAATCACCCCCCCCCCCTCCCATTCACACAATTTGACTGATGTTTTTGTTATAATTTATATTACAGTATGCATTTTCTGATAAGTGTATCAATTTTAAAATGTACATTTATTATATAGCTTGCTTGCTTGCTGAGTGGGCAAGATGAACGAAATCCAGTACTGTAATTGGCTACCTGAGTGGACAAGATGTCACTATCTAATGCCTGCTCTGGATTACGTGCTGTGTCCCACAAGATAATAATGATAATAAATTATAATAAATCGTTTATTGATCAAGCTTGTTTGGTCAAAATGGTCGAATGGCTCATTCCTTTTTTGTCTTTATGGACCTTGACTCTGTCTCTATTCATAAGCACCTCCCGAAAAAGGCCCAATATCCAGCTACTGGTCAATAACCCATATGTATCCTCTATTCTGCTGATGAACCAGTCAAATTATCTATTTTTATTCTAATCTCAGCCAAATTCCCCCAAAAATGAGGTCAAATCATTATGACTTGTGGTAGTCTTGCTGCAGAAACCTGTGATGTTTCTTCTTTGTCACAGTCAGATTTGACCTCAGGTGATCCTTGAAAATCACTGAAATACCTTTAATGTGTATGAGCATGTATTCTGAGTACCTTGGTAAAATAATGCACTAGTATATAACTCTTCTTGCTTTACTCCTATTTTCTATTTGCAGGTTCTCCATTTGATGTTGGCCACTCTCCTGATCCTGCTGTCATTAGTCCATCTTACTTCATGTAAATCTAGCAGTTTTAAATCAATAATTGCCACACTAGATGCAAGATGGGGGTCAACACCACTCCTTCTTGAAGCAAGGTAGGTTAAGGATACATGTTAGTCTTAATCATAAAAAAAATCCTCCCTCTGCTCATTCTCTGTGACTGAGTCTGCATGCATTTGCAGACTACATTCTTCCCTTATCCTCCCCCCCCCCCCCGAAAAAAAAAATGAAAATGAAAACACCCCTGGCTAATGTTTGAGGTTAGTGTATTGGATCCCAATCATGTTATATTGTACATGTACCTTAAAATTTATTTCAGGTAACATACTGAATAATATTTTTCTTAAAATGCAGTTTTAATTTGATTCACCCTTAGACTCAACAATGATGGATTTTTTTGTATTATTATTCTGTACTTGAGAGAGTTTTGTCAAGAAATACCTTGATTTTTGGAACAGTATTTTCCTGTTGTGCATTTGTGTTCACACACACTCATCCTCATCGGACCCATGAGGACTCTTGAGGCTGCCGGCCAGAAGATCATGCCACCCATCCCGGTCTGAGGCCAATGCAGCAGCAGCTCCCCATGTATGCGTTGTACTTGTATACAATTTTCATGACAACTTATTTTTAATTCATTTGGTTTTGGAGGATTGATGTCTTGCTACATCAAATATCTAGAAACTGTAATATGGAATTACAATGCACAAGTGTGCTTTCTCTTTTCTTTTCAGTGAATATTTAGCTGCAGATAGCAATGAAAAATTTTGGAAGTTTGTAGATTCATCTCAACAGATATCATTCAGTCAAGATTCAGGTAAGACTGGCAACTTTAGCACTTAATTCATGTTCATTGAAATATGATAGCGGAGCTCCTGGGCTCCAAAGGCGTGTAAGCTGAGCCCCATACCTTAGAAAATTTGGTAACTCATCGATCTGAAAAAATTTGGTTGTCATGTGACTGTCTGTAAGTACGTCCATCCGTCTGTATGTCAATGCCTTGAAAACTAAGACAGCAGCACCATTACCATAGCTACATCTTTGAGTTTGGCCATCCACGCTATTGTTAATTGATAGCTGTCACTACAAGCTATCTATTGACCAGTATCACGTGACCATATCGTGGGCTCAGGTTTAGAGCTCATCAAGGTTGTGTGTTTTTTTTTTTTGAAGTTGACTGCTGACTAGTTACTACATGCTCACAATTGATCATTTTTTGAGTTTCTGATCCAAGAAAAAAACAAGTCTCTTTTTCTTTCATGGCCAGTTATTACAATCAGGAGCTCCGCTTTTAGGCTCGGCTAAATTTATATATTAACATTGTGCCTTGATAGCAACTGCTTGGATCCTGAAAGGCCAAAAAAGACACGGTCTCTTATACACATACATGTACAAACATGCTTCCAATTATTGTTTATGTTAGGGTTAAATGAAGCCTTAAAAAGACATAAAAATTGAATATGTAAATAAAATTAACTGTTGGACAGTGATTATAGTTGGTCCTAATCATCATTACCATCAACAACATTTTCTGGTGTGTTTTTTTTTATTTATTTAACTTCACCTAACTTTTTGTGCCATGCAAATATGGAACAAAAAGTTTTTTTTTTTTTTAATATATTTAATTTAACTCTGCCTGACTTTTTGTGCCACGCAAATATGCATAAGGCCCCATTTGGATTTACGTGTACTACCTTTTTGGGTATGTTTGCATGTGATCCTCATCATTAAAATGCTGTCAGTCATGTATTAGCATGGACAACATTTTCAGTAAATTGACGACAATTTGTTGTCATCAATTTGATTTTTTAACTTTATGAATAGTTAGAAGTAAGGAGTACATGAATAAAATGGTCCTTGAAAAATTATGGTTCTCTGCAAGTTTACAGTGAGTCTTCAAATCTCAGAATCTCAAACTAGAGTCTTGGAATCTCAAGCTTGTACAGTCATGTAAAAAAAGTAAAGTGGGTCTTAGAATCTCATATTTTGAAATTTCAGTCTCGGAGTCTTCAAAGCCAAGTGAAAGTTCGTCTGAATAAACCATAAAACTACAGCAACAACATGGCTCAACATTGCAATCACTATTGTGAAACATCTAGGTTTGAATATATTCTGCGTACAAATTGCCATATTTAGTTTGAACTTGAATGTACTACATGTATATCTGCCAGCAGGGATAGGCATTGTTGTATAATCTTACGCTAAGATTTCTTGATCACGGTGTCTTCTGCTTGGATTTTTGAATTGCTGTGCCTGGTATCTCGGCGAATCTTGGATTTTACCATTCTATACTCTAAAAGGAGGGAATTGAAATTTTGAATTAGTTTATTATACTATATATGACCAATTTGTCAAGAGTTCTTGCCTCAATATCTCTAAAACATCTAGCATGCTGCTAACCTGCAAAATAGGCTTACAAGAACATACTGTATGCATGTACATGAGTGCTGGCAAAAAGGGATTTCTCATGATGAGGCATTATTCTTGACATGACTCTTGCCATTGCTCTTTTGATTGTAAGCAAGTTGGCCTAACAGACCTATCCATGGCAAAGGACAGTCTGCTTCCCCAATCCCTGCTTGTCACCCTTAGAGCCAATCTGTTGAGTATACTGCAAGTCGCTGCAGCTTTCCAGCATTTTATTGACAGAAAGGAACAATTCTCAGTTTTATCATCATTTTCAAATTCAGGTTTTGAATATATTTTGTGTTACAAGTATTGTTAACTCTTGCCCTTTATTCTCACCCTTTATTTGCAGATGAATATCAACATATTTTACAAGCCGCGGGACAGTTGTTAGCTCCATTAGGTTTAGATTTCTTAAAATTTTCCTTGTCTTTGAGATATTACTCCCCCAGAGTGGAGTTATTTAATAAGGTGAGTTATGAGTAAAGTATGGAATGACATTATAATCAGAGTCAATTTAAAGTTGAATTAAATCATTTTGATTGTTTGAACATCTTTGGCTACTTGTCAAAAATCTAGAATAGGTCTGAAGCAGGTCATGGTACGTGAGAGGACAAAAGTCTTCATCTCATTTAAATTGTAGCTCAGTTTACAGACTGATTCTATTCTACAAAATTTGCCCTACATGTAGGTTGCTTACCTTTTATGATATGCTAATCAAATTCAGTGCAGTGTAACAAGTTTTGACTGGCTGCCACCGTACTATAAGTCGACAGGTGCGTTAAACACTCCTGACAGTTAAAATTCCATAGAATTTAGCAATCAAAACCAAAATGAGGTGGAACTATGTTAACTGTTTTAATTAACGTTATCTTTAAGTTAAAAAAGATACCAATTCATTAGGGTCTTTGAAAAGTGCTGAGAGCATTGTATAGGTCAAATAAGGGACAAGCAATACAAACTTGTAAAAAAGACTTGCCGTGTGAGTATAGATCTAATGTATGCTGTAGCACTTTTCATAAAAAGCTCCCATTCAACTGCTTTTGTTTACTGCTTGTAGCTGTCTTTCCATGTTATGATCATTGCTGGTGTGTTATAAACATCATGGTGCATCATATTTTGGCCACTGAATATACAGTAATTGTATATACTTCTCAACGCTTCCTAATGGGCCCAAATTAGTTTAAACCTTGCCATTTCCATGTAATTCATATGCCAATTTAATGATTCACAATTTATTCAAAGCACTTGATCGTAGCAAAATTCAATTAATATCCTGCAATGCCACGTACTCTTAAATCTGTTTTCTTATTTTTTAAACAGGTAGCTCATGAGATTCCAGCACCAGACTGTGAAGCATTTATTGAACTTGGTAGCAAGACAATATGTGATGTCACAGAGGCAGTTTCTCTTATCAAGCAAGCTCAAAACATGTATGTCTGTCTTACTGCCCTGCAAGCTAAGCATAATCATTTCACATTGTATCCTGCATGTAGATGCTTGGGCTCAAAGCCCGGAAGAACTGAAGGGAAAAGGAATCCCAGTCTGTGCAGAGGAAATTATTATCCATATGGCGGCTGGAACCACCGTGTATAGGATAATCAAAGTTTATGATACACAGGTGTCCAATCCAGTAGGAAAAGTCAGGTCGGCACTTATCTCCTGTTTCAGTCACTAGGAGTACTTTTACTAGGAATAAAAGTCAGTTAGTTACTAGGAGTATTTTTACTCCCCACTGGATTGGAAAGTAGTCGATCACAAGGTTACCCCCAGCATTATCTTTGCTGGTACCCATTTATAAATACACCAATGTGGAGAGAGACATCGTGGGAGTAAAGTGTCTGGCCCAAGGACACAACACAATGTCCTCAACCAGGGTTTGAATGTGGACCGCTGGTCCAGGGGGTGAGTACTCTAGCCATGAGGCCTTTGCACACTCCAGTGGGAGTGATTAAATACTTTTCATAGTACAGCATGGTACTATTGTAATCAGTGTCTGAAAAGAATGGAACTGTCAAGACA
This sequence comes from Orbicella faveolata, assembly GCF_042242905.1. Lineage (NCBI taxonomy): Eukaryota > Metazoa > Cnidaria > Anthozoa > Scleractinia > Merulinidae > Orbicella > Orbicella faveolata. The sequence continues at coordinate 26,901,669 of NW_028301553.1, forward strand.
CTTAACTGTAGATCTTACAGATGAGTACATACCTTACATGTAGGTGTTGGGTTTATTTTTATGAATTTGGAAAGACAGATCATGATACAAAGTTAGTAGCTTTATCAGTAGTTGATCAAAAGTTATGAATGCAAGTCTTTTTTTAACAGTTACTTCTCTCTTTTCCTTATAAATGAAAGACCCTTATCACAAAGTTTTGAATTTGATCACCACTACCCCAAGTCAGAAAACAATTCAGTAGCTGTGGTCCTGTACGGGAGGATTGGATCGCAATCATTCCAGAGATTTCATGAACAGCTTGAATATTTGGCAAACAATGGACAAGTGCACTACATTCTCAGGCATTATTTGCAGGTATGAAATACATGTTTGATTTTTCATGTTTCAGGGTTTGCAGTTCTTGTGTATCATGTCTTATTCATTTTTCATAAAGCACAACAGTCTGTTCATCTCTTGAAATTAGGCAAGAAGTATGAGGTGAGATTTTCCAGGCTGGAAGGGATTGGGACAGGACATGGGTGCGGCACACCATACCAACCCTTTGTGCTCATGGTTCATGAATAAAAAACTGTCTAACCCTAAAATAAAAGACGTGACCAGCTGTCAGCAGTCTAAAATTGTGTATAAATTTTGACCTTTCCCTTCAGGATCTTGAAAAAGGCTCTGACACTACGGCTAGATAAATGATTAAGTTTGAGTTTTTTCTGCTTCCTGTGCAAGATGTTAATTTTCTCCAACGCATTAATAATTCCTCAAGTTTAAACACAGGAAATCATGACTATAATGTATACGTGGTCTTAATTGGCATAGATTTTTGCTATTTTTCTTTCTTCACCTTCTCATTGTTTTTAGTTTTGACTGAGGAGATATATCTAACACTCCAGACCAATATCTTCACCATCTACGGGTATATTACAAACTCACAATGTGACCAGCTTCCGGTTGGCTTGATAGCTCAGTTGGTAGAGCACTGCACCAGCATTGCAGAGGTCATGGGTTCGAATCCTGTTCTGGCCTGAATTTTTTTCAGGCTTTAATTTCACAACTGCTTAAGTTGTGTGTATGACTGCAATGATCAATCATATCTTCATAACTCCAGACTATATGTTTTACCACATTTCCAAACTTGTCGAAGTTTTTAAAAAATACTCTGCTACCTGTTTGGAAATGTGGTAAAACACAGTCTTTCGTGTTTGATCTATTACTTATTGAGTAAGCAATATTTCTTAATTCAGTCGCCATCAGAGAGGAAAATCAGGCTTTCTGGTTATGGTGTGGAACTTGCTGTAAAGAAAACAGAATACAAAGCAGTGGATGACAGTAAAGTCCAGGATGACACAGAAGGAAAGGTGCAGAAAACAGATGAAGCAGATGATGATGAAGTAGAAGGTTTCCTGTTTGGGAAGCTGAGGTTTGTGCAGCGTACTATGCATGTGTTGTGACTTCAGTTTTTTTAAGCGAAAAATTTTCAAACCAGGCTATAACTATTATGCATGAAACTATAACTATTATTAGAAAACAGTCCTAAGAAAATACGCGGGCTGATTGGTTAAAAATCGTGTTTCTGTTAAACAATTAGATTATGAGCTTGAGATTTCTATTGTGTAATAGTTGACAAGGGCGCAGCCCCAGTCAACTATCATGCATAGAAATCGAGAGTGAATGATCTAATTGTTTTATTATAAATCTATTAGTCGTTCAAAACTTTATCTAAATCCTCTTCACAGACACTTCGAAAATGCGAAGAAGCGGTCGTCATTTTGTTAACAAGGGTACAGTGCTACGCTACTCACTATCTATCACAGAATAGATATGGTGAGTAGCGTAGCCAATCAGAGAACGGCACTCGTGATAGAACGCTAGCAGATTTATACTTAAACTCGATAGAAACACGGTGCGTGTTTTCTATTTCTTAAACGGTAATAGGTTTGAGACAAAATGTAGTGTAGGAAGCTTACTTGGTTTGCAAAAATAATAAATTACTAGCGTTCCGCTCCAAAACAACGCGTGCTCTGCAGGCTATAGATCAACCAAAGACAATATAATTTTGACAACTGCAACATACTGTAATGTAATATGTGATTATAATCAGTATTGACATAAATTAATATTTTGTCAACATGGATCAGAGAACTGGGTGCGAGGGTAGTACGCGAAGGCTCATGGGTAGTATGTTTGTAAAAACAGACGGTTGAGAAACTTGTGACATTCTACGGTCAGCCAGTTGCCACTAGCACTTTCGCATAAGGTTTGCTTTTATTGTGTAATTAGCGTTACACGTATCAGATTTGTTTTTTTCATTCTGTTGTTTATATATCAACCTTAAAACCCCAAAGGTGGTGCCACTGCATTTGGTTGGGGATACACGGTCCCTGTTTTTCCAAACAAGAGGTTTTTGCGGTTTACGTGTCCGGCTCTGGCGCATGTAGGACGTTACTTGATGTCTCTCTTATCCACTCTGTTGTAAGCTTATTGTCACAATTAAAACATATCTTAGGCCTGACTGACCAACGCGCCCATGCCTCAAACTTTGAGTGTGTTCGGTTGTGTAGTGAAGGCAAAATTACAGCGATTCCGTGAATGAGTTTAAAGTAGTGTAACGTTTTACTAGGCTCTTTTTCCAGCTGTTTCTGGAGGAGGATCACTATTGGACTCCGAAAATGGCTGGAAATCGAGCCTAACCTTCCACAAGTTTAAACGTTATGGTTGACATTTTGAATGGAATTGTTTCTCAGTGGCATATTTTTTTCCAGAAAACTTTATCCAGAGCTTAAAGAAAACCTTGATCAGTTCAGGACACACTTGAAAGAAAGTGCACATGAAATGGCTCCTTTGAAAGTTTGGCAGTTACAAGGTACAATACACTATACTATGATGAAATTAGGGAGCTAGAAACTCGAAAATCGCCACCCACTGTCCATTGGGGCAGTGATCGATTAAATACGTTAGAGGGGCTCAGTCACGGTGTTTTGAGTTATTTTGGCCACATGCAAAATTACCTTTAAATGGTAGGAAACCTGAAAATAACAGTTTAATAAGATAGAAAAACGCCAAAGAGATAATGATAAACCATAAAGGAACAAGGATGGCTAAGGATGGAGAAGATTAACACGGATTACAAACGACGAATTTGGAAAATTGAGGCTAAACTTTTCAATATGCGCAAACCGTGACTGAGCTCTTTTAAGTTTACCGAAACGAAATTCCAACAGGTCGGGCTTATTATAACTAGACAGAACTTTGAAATTGCTGACAACAAAAGTTTTAAATGCATGCTTTCAAAAAATCCTTTGACAGGGTCAAGCTTCTTGTCATAGATTTTGTTGGTGGTTGTTCTTTTACTCCTGGCGACCAACCTCTTACCGGTAATCTCTACGCTTTGAAAACTTTGGAAGCACTTGAAACTAACTTATGATAAGCATCTCTGCAGTGTTCTCTATATTCTTAAATTATATACATGTTTTCCATGCTTCTTGAGACAGAGAACATTTTCGTGTTGCGATAAGAAAATTAAAATAACGGATAAATTATGGTTTGAATTTCCTTTCAGATATGAGTTTTCAGGCAGCACAACGAGTCATGTCCTCTGACCCACAGAGAGCATTAAAAGTGCTGAGAGACATCAGTCAGAATCTGCCCATGCAAACCAGGTAGCTTGAAGAAGGTTTTATGTAATATATCTATCACACACGAGAGACAGTGTTTCATCGGTATATTCCAAACACCGAGAAGAGATTTGAAAATAAGACGTGCAGCGGAGTATTTTTGACAAAATTCGAAGTGTTTGGATAGCGGATGAAACCCTGTCTCGGGTGTTTGATATATCTTCGCAATCGAAACAAAAGCTAAGAAGTAAACAGAGAAGTAAAATCGTCAAAATCTATGTTAATTAAGACCGGGTATCCAAACCTCCTTCACGTTTGTGATTTTCTTTGTTTTAACTTGATGAAATATTAATGAGTTCGAGGAGAGGGTTTTATTAAACCAAAAGAGCTCGACAAGGCATTTCTAAATCAAATGATAATTTATGTAACTTGAGAATTGCTTGAAGTAGGTGAAACACAACAGGAATAGAGGGGTACAGATGATTATATATATTACAAAAGGTTTATTTGATGCGCAGAAAAAAATTTCTTGTCATTTTGCTGTGAGTACATTGAAGGTCGCTCGTGTTTTTTTGTTGTTGTTGAGGGAGGGAAGGGGGCGGGGGTGGTGTTTTAATAGTATTTTGAAAATGAAGTTATACAGAGTCACAGAAAGCAGTTACACCTGGGTCCTTGAAACGGTTGAATTGTTGTAGCTATTTGAAAACTTCAAATTACTGATTCATGTACCAGGGACCTTTAATTAGATGCAGTACGAGCGCAAGATTGAGTGCGATAGAATGTCGGTGCGGATTTAAAATTTCAATCAAGTTATCTTCCCAGAGCCTTTATTCCTTCCTGTTTCTGACCATTTGCTTAGTAGACTATCTCTCTGAGATTCCTGTTAAGCATGAGCGAAATCATAAACACAAGGTTTGAAAAGTCTTTATCATACTTAATCTTGTGCTCTGACCCTGAGCGAGGCCAGGTCCTGCTGATGCAAAATTATTCTATGTGATTTTAACTTTCCTAGATCGCTAGTTAAGACGAAGGTGAAGGAAGAAATGAGAAAAGAAGTTCAATTGAATCAAAAGGTAGGATTCAAAAGTACATCAAATTGTTCCAAAAACATTGAATTATGCTCTCCTCCAAGGTATGTTTGAGGAAGCATTTCTGACGTAGTGTAAGTTGTTACCTCTTTCTTGCTTTACACAATTGCAAATTCGTATTAATAATAATGCTTACCTAGATAACAATCGTTTACTTTGACGGTGACGATTCTTTCACTCTGTATTGATATTTTATTGCTTTGGTTCTGTTAAACTGGAAAATTGGGTTAAAGAAGCTGTGTTATCCACAACTTTGCCCAAACTTATTGCTTGTCTTGCTTTTTTTCTTGCAGCATTTTGCACAATTTGGACTTGAGCCAGGCGATGGTACCTTGATGATAAACGGACTCATGTTCGAAGTGGATGATCTTAATCCTTTTCAGTAAGTTGTTTGTCAACTGTAACAGGATCAATGATCACGTAACCAAAAGTAAATACTGGGAACTTGCAGTCACGAGATTCAGGCTTTCATTCTACTTTATATAGTCTCTAAGTCCCAATCATATAGCTAATTACCGTACTCAAATTCGATATCAGCCAACCAGTCACTGACCAGATAATAGCCACGGTAAATACCTACCGTACCTTGTTTTGGTCTCTTCATGATTGGTATTTTGGCTGGACTATGTCTCGCCAAAATACAACCCTGGCTTCACCAAGCTCGCCAGATATGCCGCCAAGGCAAAAAAAGTACGATTAAGTAAGAAAAACCATTGGTGTAGGAAGACTATTGCTCGATCGATTAAATTTCCAACTTGCTAATAGACCAATTTCGATATATTAAAATTCAACCTAAAGCAAGAAGACCTCAGTACGAAGCTCTGGGGAATAACTACAGAGTTTGTGGGGTTTATTCAACAGAGCCTCGTGCTGAGGTCTATTGTGTTAGGCTGAATTTTTATATATCGAAATTGGTCTTTTTTGTGCTTTGCAAAGCCATTGATGTCAGTGATGTTTGGTTCCTCCATAGAGAAATTCTTTAAATATCTGTTAAACTGCTGTTGTCTTTCAGACTTTTAGACTTGTTGCGTGGTGAAGCCCTTGCAATTGACAGGCTTTCTTCTCTCGGAATAAAGGTAGTGTATGACAAAAGTGACTTCTCTCGTCATGTGTTCAATTAGATATCTCACGAGTGAGCGCGGTGAACGAGTGAGTTATAAAGTTGAACAAGAAAAGAGAAATTCCATATCCACAGGCAACGTGTATGATTCTGTTTATTATATTAAATGAGATTTTACTGTCACGCCAGTAAAATATAGTTAATGGAGCGTGACGTACGTTCTGAATGAGCCGTTCATGGCGGCATCACTTTCTATAGAGCTATTGAGCAGTTATATTCCAAAGGTCAACAAACTGTAAGCGTTATTGTAGCTAAACCTAAAACATTGTAGCTTTGTTATCTTCTGAACGTTATAACGTACCATAGCATTGGTGCAAAGCATTAAAGCACTATTCATGTTTAAGATGTTACACGTGTTAGGGTAAGCTGTTCGGTAGTACAGCCTTTTCTACTGGCTTACAAGCAGACGAACGTCTCCGTATAAAAGCTCGGAAAACTGTTCGGAGTCCATTCTGAGTTCGTCTAAGCAACGTAGCTATTACTTATTGTAAATCTATCGTTTAATTTTCCCTCCCTCCCTCCCTTTGGAGACGAGGTTGTTCATGTCTTCCTGCATAATAAACAAGGGGTCACTCCTGTGTGGTGCGGTTAAGTCTGCGCAGCGACTTCCCCCAAGCTTGTTGTTTTTTCATCGCCTTTGAACATCGCTTGCTAACCGATACTCTTGTCCGATCCAGCACGTGCTGTCTGTCATTCAGCTCGTAGTGCTGGGGAGATAAGTGAGGTTGTTTTGTCACGCTATCGCCGGAAGTCGCATGGGCTAACCAAACGCAAGGCAGTGTTCCCCCATTAACGCCATCACGAGTTGTTTGTATTTGAGTAATAGCTCTGGTTCAATCGCAAGTCGCCACGGTTAACTTACTTTCGCTAGGAACAACGACATTAACATACTTATAACGAAGTTTTTGACGATTTTCCGAAGATTTCCGAAGATTCTCCAAAGGTTATCCCAATGCCACACGAACGTTTCCGAACATTTTTCGAAAATCCTCCAAGAATGCCGAAGCTGCGCTGCGCGTTGCTATATTAAACACCATTGCATTACGTTCTTTAGGGTGACGCCCTTGGCAAACTCGTGTCTCTTGCCACTCAACCAGAGCATGAATCATTTGTTCTAGATGCCAGACATGACTCCATTGTGGTAAGTCTGTGAGATGTCGCTGAAGTACATCAGTGTGTTGTATACTTTATAAGCAGGTGATATAAGCATTTTCATACGTATGACTGTATTTGAAAACCGTGTCTGTTCTTTGCACCAAATCATCCACAATTATGCACTTTGATTTCACGACTCCTAAAAGCCTTAAAGAACTAAAAAAAAAAGAAAATAAGAAAAACGCTTCTTTAACACTGTTTTCATAAATCTAGGTATGCATACACTGTTGAGAACATGTATCTGTTTTTCTTTGTCAGTTTATCAATGACCTTGAAAAAGATCGGCAGTATTGGGGTTGGCCCTCTGATCTTCAAGATGTAAGTACTGAAAAGTTTATTGATTGTTTCTTCCAAAGACGATGCGGACGAACAACGTAATTGAATTAACTCTGCTTTATGAAACGAATGTAAGTATTAACTGTGTTTCGTTTGTCCGTTGTCAGATATTACGTCCAACGTTTCCTGGAATGATGCGCTATATTGCCAAGAACATATTCAATCTGGTAACATCGTCTCGTTATTTAATATTTGTTATTTTGCTTATTGGGAGGCGCGGTGGTCTCATGGTTAGTGCACACGTCTCTGGATCGAGCGGTTCGGGTTCGAGCTCTGGCCGGGGACACTGTGTTGTTGTGTTCTTGGGCAAGACACTTTACTCTCACAGTGCCCCGCTCCACCTAGGTGTATAAATGGGTACCCGCGAATTGTTGGGGAAACCTAACAAATTGCGGGGGAGTGACCTGGAATGGACTAGCAACCCGTCCAGGGGGAGTAGAAATACTCCTAGCCACTTCATGCTACAGAAACCGGGATAAGCTCCGGCAGCTATGAGCCAGTCGGCTCCAAGGCTTCACTTTTTTCTCTTGAGAGAGGAAAGCTTCACGAGGCTGGTATACCAATGGATTTTAAAGAGTAAAAATAGTTGAAGCTTCATCAGAGTAAGGTTGAGGCTTCTGCTGAAGTTTTCGTGGAAACTGGGAGGAGTATGATGTAGAAGAATCACACTCACACACGATAAGAAGACGACAAGTTACATGATGAATACTTCTTTTATATATTGGGGGCCTGGTAACTAGTCAACGACCGCAGGCCGGAAATTGAGACAGGTTGCTAAGCGATAGTACGACAGCTTTGACCACTGTCACAGGTCTTCTTTAGAATGAGGTGCATTCGCCGTACAGAGTAGTTGTGTGGACTCTGATTTAATCACAATTAAGGGAGTTGATTATTTTGCTTAGTATTATCCCTCCCCCTTCTGAAGGAAGTGCAGGACTGGTGGGTAAGAGATGCTAACACCTCCCTCCACTCCCCACCCCTACACATATTCACAAACTCTCTCGTACCCACCACACTCCATGTGGTGTAATATTTCTGTGTCTTTACTGTGTTTGGCGTTTCTCGATATGAAGAGTGACATAATGTGGTCACAATAAGCCATTTGCGAATTACCTTGTGCCTTTGTGTCAAAACGAGTCTTTGAGCGAAGCTATTCATATGAAAATGTGTTCCGCGTACAACTTCACTTTCCTGTTAATCAAACTCATTTTCATGTGAAAGGTTTTGCACGTGGACTCGTTTTGAAACAGAGGCAAATGTTAACTCGGAAATGGCCTATTCTGTTGCGCAAATGGAGTTTATGATGGAGTGTGCACTGTTACAGTACTATTTGAACTATTATTATTTTTACTTCTTTCAAGGTTTTCTTTTTTAACCCGGTGGACCTCAAAAGCATCGAACTGCTTAACATTGCAAACGAATTGCTGCAAAATTCATTTCCAGTCAGGTATGGCACTTAAATATTTCATTTCTTGTGAAAAGAACTTGCTAAGGGTCTATTACACTTTGGCGGTTTAAGCCAATTTTCAGTGCCGGTTTGCGGGTATATTCACATTTATTTGGAGATTTACAGTTTAGAAGTAATCCCACAGTTGCGGGAAATCGTACATTTGGCTCGTGGTTCTTGCTTTTTGTGGCGGTCATTCAAACAGAGTTAAGAGGCTTAGAAGACTAAGCGGTAACTTTATCTTGCTTGAAGCTTCTCCCTTAACAAAATATTGCCTTTTAGGGCTAGACACAAATTCTTCTCTTCTTATGATCTTGTGGTCTTTGTGAGGAGAAACATTGAGCTAACTTATCGTAACGAATTTGTTACGTACTGTTAAAAGACCGGTTATGATGACAATCGTCCTACTAGTAGGGCGGTTTCGGTTTTTAGGAGGAAACTAAAGCGGTCTGCGCTTTCGAAGGAACAAAATATGACAGTTTTCGGAATTTGCGAACCTCTATAATAGACCCTGGGTACTTATATTCGCGTTATTAAGTTGGATGCAGATTTCCTGATTTTCCCCATCATTAATGAATTTTTCTATTGTTTGTTTCGGGTTTTCTTGTTTGTACGCGGAATGATATTTATGGAGGCATCCCTGTAATTGTTTTTCATATCGCCAGGATCGGATTATCACTGGTTACCAATGCTCCACTGAATGTTGAAGTCGATGCGAAGACTCATGCCGCTGTTGGAATAGCCCGTGCATTCAGCTTCATTTCATCTGACAAAGACACCCGCCAGGCATTTGATTGGCTCATAGCGGTTAGTGATGCTATAGGTCCATTTATCTGTATGAACTCTTACAGAGCAACCTTTTTTTTACGTACTCTTGCGTGCTTGCTTATTTTTTCTTCTGAATTCATGGTTTTACAGTTTCATACTTCACCCAAAACTAATATCGTTTTTGTTTTAGCTTTATAACAGTCTGTCCGAAGGTGAAGTACCTTCTGCAGAGAAGGTCGTGGAGTCATTTACAGCTTCCTTTGGCAAGGATGATGTAGAAGAAGTGTTTGGAGAAGATTCTGAATACGACGAAGATCGAAAGGTACTTTGATGTTAACTGGGGTCTTTGAGATAGTTTATACTTTGCTCCTTATCTGAAAGTATGTACAAGAAAGAAGGTGTCCTCGGTTTAAGTTTGTCTCTCTCTCTCTGTCTTTTTTTTTTTTTTTTTCATCTCGTTCTTTGGCCATGGCTTTTTCCTACATGTGCATGGTGTATCGCAGTCTGAAATAATTTTTTCTTTTACAATATACGGCTTCAAAGCCTCGCTCCAGCTCAGTAATATGTGCTGCACGAAATAAGGCGCCCTTCCACCAGAAACTAAGGCAATAAACTTAAGAGGGTGAAACAAACTTTTTGATAATTCAGTTTACTCTCACGGCTACATAGCGAACGAAGAATGGGTCTTAGCATTATAAAATAATGGTACTTTCATACGAATGGAGTTAAACAAGAAGTGCATTCCAGTGTTTACCCGCATGCAATCCGTTCAAACCATTTACTATGTTACGTTTTAATCTTCTCCAATTTTGCCCATCTTTGCCTCTTTTGGCTTTTATGTGTTGCTTTGGACTTGTTTCTACAGTTTTAGCCATTATAGTGATATTTCTGTTAATTATTTAACCACTCCTTTACCCCTGTTAGCAGAATAATATTGTCAAACAGTAATCGAAAATGATTTTCCGACGAAAACATTTTAATGCCTATCGTAGTGCTTATTTCTAGTCAATAACTCACTTATTTCACTTTCAGTCCTCGCAGCGTTTCTTTGACAAAACAGGATTTCATGAATTGCCTCAAGTTATCCTTAATGGGGTGCCAGTTGATAACGAGGAGGTAAGTGAATTACAGCACATTTTATTGCACGGCTGATAACAGTTGAATTGGTTCGATATCTATTTACCGTCGTGGTTTGTTTCTCTATTTTTTAGTTTGATAATTTAGATGAAGCTGTCATACGAGAGGTGATGATGCAAACTGGACCGATACAGCATGCAGTGTTTTCGGTAAGATGATCAGTGTTTGTGGTAGGATGCGAATCAGAGAATTGTAACAGCTATGACATTACTGAAGTTACCGCAAATCCTCGAATTAGCGCCGACCCCCCCCCCTCCCCTCGAATAAGCGCCCCCCCTCCCCCCATTTTATGGACGAGTAATGAGACAACAAAGGGTGTATAGTTTTCGTCATGTAGTATTAGATTTGTACATTGTTTCAGTTTGTGAACACGTTTAGTGAACACGTTGAACACGTTAAGTACTAACAGTGCCGCGATTTAAACTTTAGGATCAGCTTTTTATGTCAATAAACAGCTTATGTTGGTGTTTACGCGCAGATGATGTACTAAAAGAATGATCATGTCAGGCTACGATTTGGGAAAAATTAAATAAGCGTCCCCCCTCGAATAAGCGCCCCTCGAATAAGCGCCCCCCGTATTATCCTAAATTTGAAATAAGCGCCCCGGGCGCTAATTCGAAGATTTACGTATCTTAGCTGCTTCCAGTGGTGAGGTAAGGTATTTCAAAATATAGCAATCACTCGAAGGCCTCCGAAGTCGAGAACTGTCATACGAATTCTGCCGAAGATTTCAAAGGTAACAGAGGATCGCAATTTTTGCATGCTTTTAGGTTTGTCGGTGCTTTGGTGAATGTTTTAGACACAACTTCTGAAGTTGAAACTCTCAAATATCACAGTGAAACTCGAAAGTTAAAATTGTGCGTGTATTATTTGAAAATAATTATGATGTTTTTCAACCAATTTGGAATGGAACAAGGATTTGTCAATTTTTCATTTTTCATTGCACTTAGTTTGCTAATTTTTTCCAAAAGTGTGCAAAATTACTTGATGACCTTAACTAAACCAAGCTCTCTATGTTTGTATCATGAAGCAATTTCTTGAGCTCTTTTCACTGATCTGAAAATTAAAGACTCAAACATTTTATTTATTTATTTTTTTGCCCTGGGTATTTTTTATTTGTAGGGCGCCATTTATCGTTATTCCAATGTGTATGAGTACGTCATGAGTCAACCAAACGTAGTCCCTCGAGTAAACAGCATGATCCAGTCCATGGAGAGACCTTATATTGACTTGACCGGTAGCCATCAGATGCCAGATGCAGGTACACACATCACGGTTCACTTTAGGCTGTAGCAGGCTCTCGGTCAGTGAGACGATCGAAAAAGCTAGCAGGTGAAGGGAAGACGAGGGGTGTGAGAGCCTGGGACAGGCAAATTGTACTTTAATAACATAAACAAGTTACCGCGCATCGAGATCTTTTAATTTCGATCTCAAACCACAATGTCTCTATGAAAACAACGATAATAACCTTCTTTTTTCCTTGTTCATGGAAGACATGGATAGGGTTTTTGAAACACCCACAGAAGTTTTTGAGAATTCGTCGGTATCTCGGCGAGCAACCCTCTCAAAAAGACCAGCAAACGGCATGTCCCTCCAAAGCTTTCCTTGTTCTGCCTTACCTCCTATCGTGTTACCCATGACTTCATGAAAACAAGAAGAATGTTTTCTATTTATACATTTTTAGTTGACATGCTAAGAATCTATTTGCACCAAATTTAACACAAATTTAATTACAACTTGACGTCAAGTTCTAGCAGTCTGTCATAAGACGTAACGAATTTTGAGAGAAGGATGAAACACATGGAGGATTCTAGGCTGCGCACAATCTTTACCTTGGATTTCTACGGTCAATGGGTTAAATGTTTAAACAATATCCGCTAACAAGATAAGATGGATGGTGAGAGAGTTAATCCTTAAAAGTTAGTTGCTTTGTAGCTTTAGATGAGCAGAAATTGGCCGTATTTGTAACAAAACGTTAAGGCAGTAAGACTGTTTAAATTTCTGACGACAAGAGAGGCTGAAGGGTACGTGAAGTAATACCCCAAATAGGCCTTAATTTGAAGTTATTTTAAGATCACTCCCTTTAGAAAATCGCTTTAGAAATCCAAGGGGGATCTTGAAATAGCCAATCCTGTGACGTAAAACACCTATGCAATGGGTGTGGTAGCATTATCCCGGGGAACTGCTACAATATCTTCTCAAACTCATTAATAATTTCTCAAGTTAAAACAAAGAAAATCACAACCGTGAAGGAGGTTTAGATACCCGGTCTTAATTAGCATACATGTTGACAATTGTACTTCTCCGTGTACTCCTTAGTTTTTGTTTTAATTGTGAAGATATATCAAACAGTCGAGACGGTGTTTCATCGGCTATCCAAACACCTCGAATTTCGTCAAAAATACTCCGCTGCGCGTCGTGTTTTAACCTCTCTTCTCGGTGTTTGGATATCCCATTGAAGCACTGTCTCGAGTGTTTGATATATTACTTAAAACACTTTGAGAAAAATAGTCTATTTAGAAAGATTAATTCTCTTAGGTGTAGTTCGCACTGACGACATAACGACATCACGACACAACGACACAAGAAGGACGTTAAGTCGTTATGTTTGCAGTAAGAACATCCTGACATAATGACATAATAGCTACATAAAGCCTGGTTCATACTAGCGACATAACGGCATAACGACATAACGACATCGTCACGAACGACATAAAACGGATGTTATCTCGACGTAAAACGGACGTTATTTTTGTAGTGTGAACATGTAGACATAATGACATATTAGCAACATAACAGCATGAACATAACGACATAAAGATAAAACTGATCTTTTCCTTATGTCGTTATGTCGTTTTGTCGCTAGTGTGAACCAGGCTTAACAGTATAAACATAGCGGCATTAGGGAAAAAAAAATACAGATCTTTTCCTTATGCTTTTATGTCGATGTTCACATTGCTACATAAGCTATTATATCGTTGTGTCGCTAGTATGACCCAGGCATTACTCTTCTTCCTCTCTCGCCGGACACCACGATACACTGCAATTGTCACAGTTTTTATAACTTTGTGTGTGTGGGTTTTTTTGTTTGTTTGTTAGATGTGGAAATAAATGATCCTGAAGCATTTGCTATGCTTGACAGTTCTCAAATGGCATCAGTGATTGTGAAAGATGTTAAATACTTTACAAAGCAAGGAGGTAAATGATAATTTAGAAGATTAAACGAAAGTTTCCTGGAATTTTCAGGCATGCTGCTCAAAAAGACGAAGCAACTACAACAAATAAACATAATATGGTTGAAAACCCCATCTGGCACTGAAGAGGTCAGCCAGTTGGCTCTCTACTAATCGTGTATGAGGAGTTGACAATAAGTACAATCTTTATTGAATCACACCAGAAGCATATCACGTAGGTGATATGCTTCTGGTCACACTTAGATTAATACATGAGAAGTATTATGCAGTACAGGTTGATCAAAGAAAATAACCAGGAAAGCAGTTATTAATTAGAGCCAGGAGGCTAAAGGAACCCACAAAGGTTTCGAGTTGAGCCACAGGACTACGTCGAACAATTCCATTAAGTGACAGGGAAATTTGTGCCAACTGAAGTCGTAAACCAACTGGAAATTTGTGTTCATCTACATAAAAGTTTGCGTCTAATTTTCTCATCCGAAATAAGTCATGTTAGCAAAATACAGAGAAAAAAGAGGCGCAAAATTTAATGACTTCTGATAATTTTCGTATGACGTCTGTCGAACTGTTATTTACTTTATATCATTTTGAAACTCACGCTCTAGGCGTAAATTGGTAAACATGACAGTTCATGTTTACAGATTCGTTATGGTGTGTTAAGTTGTTTTTGTTTTTATTTGTTTTGCAGAAGAGCTTACTTTGAAGCCTATCACTAACTGGGTGATTGCTGATCTCGCTAACAAGGAAGGCAGAGCTCTTGTTAAGGCTGCTCTCCAGCAGATGGTACGTAAATGCGTTTACAGTTACAGTTCTGAACATCTTTCAAATAAAGCGTAATTTTCAGTCCGAACTCAATCTTTTATTCCTCCATATAGAAGAAGCTACTTGCAACCTTGATTCCCTGAGGTTTTTGCGCACATAACGTCTGCTTGGGGTAACTTTCTAGACATAGCTAGACATGTTCATACAGAGTCAAGAAATAGTGACTGCTCATTCAAAAAGAGAACGATTGATGGGAAGCTACTGTTTGAACGCCTCCCTCCCCCCATCATAGTAGGTGCTCTGTTTACCATGATGTCTTCACGTTACTCGACCTTTTATGTGGCTCCGAAGATGACAATTAGTGGGGTCAGTTGGGTCCCATGACAAAGAAACAATGGCACTTGCAAATTAACAAATGAGCCAAGTGAATTATTCAGTGTGTTGTATAGGAGAATCTTTGTTTACAATGTTTGCCTCATTATCATGAGCGATACAGTTTCTGATGGAGGTACAAAAATATCCGTTCTGAATATTGAAAGGTCACAGCACGATTAACTGTCCCATGAAATCTGAGCCCGATGTATTGAATACTTTTTGCGCGATACGGGTTTAAAGGCTGAAAATTTTACAAAGAATACAGGAGCTCATTAGCACTTTTGCCATCCAGAAGTTTGGCAGTTTTTGAAAGCCAATTTCTCCTCGAATATTACACTCAAAGAGCCACAGATTTCACCAATTAATACATTTCATAAGCTCTTTAAATGTTTGTAGTCAATTCTTGTCTAGCGCGATGCTTTCTCTGCGTAAAGTCGTATGTTAATGAGAAAAAAATGTAAACAATGACGTCAGCAAAGATTCGCTTAAGTATTCAAAGAGACAACGACCGTGTTCTCAGGTTGAATCATTAAATCTAGTCTAAATAACGACAAAATCCTCTAAAGGGCAACTTTTAGTGAAAAAATGTACAAAGATAGTGAAAACGAGCTTCATGTTCCACTACGAATTCTGAGAATGTTTTGCGTTTTCCTTACAGAAATCATCATCGAGTGCCAGAGTAGGCCTCATCCACAATCCAGCAGTAACACAGACAGACCATCAGCCAGAGGCACTTCACATTGCTAGGACAGTCGAGGCAGTGTTAGCTTCAAAAAGTCACGTGACACCAGCGATGCTAACATTCATGGAGAAGCTGCTTGACGAGAGCAACGATTTTGAAAAGCTGTCCTCGGATTCCAAGGCAATGGAAGACCTCTTAGCCAAGGCCTCGGTGTGTTCATGTAACAAGTGGTTTTAGATAAGTTACTTTTACAGTCGTTAACGGACAGTGCTGTTGTTAGTTAATAGCGTTTTAGGTACTGTTTCTGGTCTGTTTCTGGTTCTGTTTCGTCATGGCTGAAAACAATGATACAAACGGTCAGAAATGTTTTCATCAGAAAAGTACTTATTTCTCAAAGGCGAAAACTTTTCATCACTAACGTTCACTAACTACGTCAAGTAAAAAACGGAACATTGAAACGTGGTACAATAAGAGTATGCAGTGCGTCACGACAAAAGCTCTTAGCATTTTCAGTAGATCTGATTACTTTTAAATGAAACTTGTAATATACAAATGTCTTCTGATACCTACAGGGCCTGAAAGCAGAAGCTATTAAAACCAAGCTTATTGATAGCAATGCCTTCAAAGGGAAGCTGTTCTCTCACCAAGCTTTCTGTAAACGAGTTGTTAATCTTCAGCCAGGACAGGCCGCGGTCATAACCAATGGAAGGGTAAGCGTACCTCAAGGGGGGGGGGGGGGGGGATTTTTCATATTTTTGTTAACTATAAAAAGGGAGCTTGGTCTGCACATTATAATGGACTCTGACACATCTCGAAGATATACAGGATCAATATGCGATTTGCTGCCTATTTGACCACTTGACTTTTGAATGTCACACAGGTTTTTTCATTTATTATATGATAAGCTCCTGCGTATTTCTTTTTAAAAGTGACGAATCTTCTAAAGATTTGAATCCGTTATAATAAAGAGAATGTGGATTGCTTCCATTTTTGTGCTGACTGCAAACTCATCATAAGCCGACCGAGAAAGTCACTGGACCACTGGCATGATAAAAAAGGCAAATAGACAGAGAGACGGACAGACAGTCAGTCAGTCAATCAGTCAGATAGACAGAAAGACAGGGACAGACAGGCAGACAGACGGACAGACAGGCAGACAAGACAGACAGACAAACAGACAGACAATCAGGCAGGCAGGCAGATAGACAGACAGTCAGACAGACACATAGGCAGACAGGCAATTAGGAAATGACTGCAACATGCATGATCGTATAACTATATCTTCTCGTCTTCTTGTAAGTTTCTACTTCCTTGACCCCAGCCGGAAATCTTTTTGCCTTCAGGTTTTTGGTCCACTGTTTGGAAACACCTTGTTTACTGAAGATGATTTCAAACTTCTTGAGAACTTTGACATGGATTTGTATGCTCGCAAAGTCCGAGATCAGGTATGCTCTTACTGCAAACTTCTGGATTGGCAGACCTCGAGCGCTGAAACGGTTGAGATAAAAAAAAAACCCTACAACAGCTGCTCTGGTGGCGACAGCGTTGTGATGTGAAAGTGTGGGTGTTACAGAACTGAATCTTAAATGCTTTATGGCGTAGTAATGTTGTGTTTCTCGCAAATGTGACTAATAGTGCATCAACGGACTGCTTCTCGTTGTACGAGATAAAACAAACTGCATCATTTTGGAAAGCATTTTTGTCTTCAATGTAACAAAATTAACGAAGTAAAAGGCTGTTACGTCCTGAAACTATAGTTGTAGTGCCCCAAGAGGTATTTTTTCACTTGCCCGTTCATCCATCGCGGGCCTCTCTGTAACACTTGTCTTCCTTCCCATTTCCCTCTTTGTTCAAATCTATTCTTTTTTTTTGTTGTAGATTGATGAAATGTCATTTGAAGGCTTGTCAGCTGATGACGATACAAGGTTGGTAGAGTTTTCTGAGAGTCCCTGTGATGTATTAATTGTGATTAATATGTGATTTAAAGTGCAAAGGAATGTTGTTATTGTCGCTTAATATAAGATGCAAGGTTGCTAACCCGTGCCGCAAAGTTATTCCAGGTCATGTACTGTTTTTGGTTGTTTCTTCCTTGTCTGTTTGTTTGCTGTTGTTGTTTTTTAATTGTATGGTGGTTAACCATGGCCGTGCCCCAATCCAACCCACCCCTTTGGGGTCTGTTCTGGAATCGTCAGCGGTTGTTACAAGTATCGTGGTACAATATTTCGCAGTCCTATCACGGGGTTACAGTTGTAAGGAAAGTAGACTGAGCTCTATAATCTTCTTTTTTTCAGCGAATTTAGAAGTGACGTTATCATGAAGGTATCCTCTGCATTGATAAGCCGAGAGAAGAGATCTCGCCAGGAAATTGTGTTTAAAGGTAGTGAACACAGGTAAGCAAGTGAGAGAAGAAATCCAAGATGTCCTTGTATATTTGTTACCTCTTGACGTTTTTATATTTGTTCGTGATGCTCTCTTATGTTATGAAGCTCTCTTGAGTTATAGTGGCGTTTTTTGCCTTTTGTCTCGAGTCATCGTTCTATAGCTTGAAATTTGCGTTTTTCAAGAACGTCTTGTTCACAATAATATCACATCCTCTGAAAAAAGTAAATACGTGTATTGTTAAAGCAGTTTTAGTCATCTGTGAGTTATCTGTTCAGAAGGGTCTG